>NW_024581268.1:0-27890 GCF_017639235.1 Corvus kubaryi
ATGAGTTTTTCACAGCAGAGCAAACAAGAATGAGAACAAAGGGAAGTCGTTAGGCTCCAACAATGGCTCTGCTCGGTGATTAATTAATCGAGAGAAAAGGAAAGTCCCTTTATCAAGGAAAAGAAAAGAGTTGTCAGGAACTGGGTTTCCTTTGAAGTGGCTGTGGCTGAGTCACCTGCTGACCTGCAGATTTATTCCATAAAGGATTTGGGAGATTTCCAGGTGCCGGGACACCAGGAGCACAAGGCAGATGTAGGGAGGTGTTGCTGAGATCAGGAATTCCCTGGGAATGGAAGAAGGAGCTGTGGAACACCTCCAGGGTCACCTGTCCTGCTGAGACAGGTGATATTCCTTGACACAGGATAACTCTGGGATTCTGCTCAATCCCAGATTGGACCTTTTCCCATGGAGTCCCACCACCAGGAATCCAGGCTGATCCAGCTGCCACAAGGTGTGGGACAAGCAGGTGTTCCTCCAGCCCTTCCCAGTCCTCGTCCCCAGCCCACCTGGCAGCACCTCCATTCCCCTTCTGCGTGGGACACAGCTCTGCTCCCTCCCACTCCGGCCTGCCTGGCATTCCAGGTTGGCCAGAGTGGGTTTGGAGCCACCTGGACACAATCCCAAGAAATGTGTTCTAGGTGGGCTGGGACTGGATGACCTCCAGTGTTCCCATCATCCTGAACCAGTCTGGAATTTTGATTCCTGGCTCCGCATCTGCTCCTACCCCCGGAGGCCATCCCTGTCCTCCTGGCAGGGATCCCATTGCCACATCACCCCATTTCTGCAGCATGTGGAGACTTTTCCAGAGGAATCCGGGTTAGGAATGACTAAGCTGCTTAGCAGCTCCCAGTAATGAGCTGAGGAATGGCAAAGCAAATCCCGGCATTCTGGAGCTGTTGGAATTGTTTTGTGCCTTGCCTGGGTGGGTTTTTCTCTGTCTTTCCTCAGTGAATTTCTGTGGAATGCTCACTAGAGACAGGAATGTTGGTTTCCCTGCTGCCCTTCCCAACGGCATTCGGAGAAATTCCACACACAGCACTTTTTTAGCTCTTTTCCTGCTTTTTCGAGCTGGGGTTTGCTTGGCCTTGGACCCGAGGCAAGGCACGGCTCCTGTTTTCCTGGAGGTCACTCAATTATAGCAATCAGTGCTCCTCAGCTTCCAAAAATATTCCCTGGGGACTAAGTGGAAAGCAATGGGAAGGGTAAGGAATGGTTGCTACTTATTTTCCCATCTAATGGAAAAATTATAAAAATAATTTAATAATAATTTTATAATAATTCTTTTCCCATCTTAAAGGTACCAGACCTAGAGAGGGAAAATTCCTGATTTTCCTTTTTGTTTTTCCTGCTTGGTTGGCAGAAAGGGGCTGGTGATCTTGGAGATATTCAGGAATCTCCATCAAGAGCTCCAAGTTTTTCCTCTACCATTCCTTCATCCATGAAAACTTAGACACGTCCAGGGATGGAGCATCCACAGGTTCTCTGGAAAACTTGTGCCAGGGCCTCACAGGGAAGAATTTCTTCCCAAAATCTCATCTAAACTAACCTTTTGTGCTTGTGATACTTCCCAGGATTTCAAAGCCGGGTGGATCTATCCGGACACAGCCTTCGATTGTGGACCAGCACTAATTGCATGCCTTCCATGAGTTATTCCCAAGGCCTGGAATAGACCATCAGCCTTGCCCTACAGCCTTCCCTTCCCCATGGAATGGAGCGGTCCCTTGGATCTGACTGAGGCCAAAATTTACTGGAAATGGTGAAAACACTGGGATCTGCAGGATGGAGTGGGAATATGGGTGGAGGGGGCAGTTTGTGATCTCTGGGACCTCCCACTTTCAGCAGAATTCCTTTGAAACCCTTTCCAGCACAATCCCCCCAGCCATGTGATCTCTGTCCCGTGGGGGCTGCGCTGTTTCTACGGAATCCCAAAGATGACTCCCCGTGTTCCCTTGGATTTCATTCAGCAGCTTCCTGGACTCCAGGAAAACAGCAGAGGATGGATACAAACACTGCTAAAAAACCCTCTGGAGGCTGCACAAGAGGCGGGGAAGATGCCACAACAGAAGGGCTGGATTTTGGAATTGTCCACACTCCAAATCTGGCAAAGCTGGAGCTTAAATGCCCCAAGGTTCTGCTCCAAGGCCTCCCCAGCTCGTGGCCAGAAAAACTCAGCCTCAAATCCAAAGCTCAGCTTGCTGAGCCTTCAAACTACCCCAGAGCCCAGCCTAAACCCGGCTCAGCACGGCACAGCTTCACCTACAGGTGTGAAAGGCTGAGCCTATTGCTGGGATTAACCTCACCCAGGCTCTGCCACCAGGAGAGCTCAGCAAGTCCCTGAGTCAGGTTTAACCCTTGGATCCTTCCCTGCTCCTGCTTCCCAGAGGTGGGAAGAGCTGAGGGTGGGGAGAAGGCACCAGGAGAGCTCAGCATGTCCCTGATTCAGGTTTAATTCCTGGATCATTCCCTGCTCCTGCTTCCCAAAGTGGGAAGAGAACCAAGGCTCTCTGTCAACACAGGGATGCTCCAGCTGAGCATCTCCAAGAGTCCTGAAAGCCCTGAGGATCATTATCCCAATCCTTCCATTAGAAATGGAGTTATTAACCACATTTTACACAGGAAAGTGGAGCAGGGAGATCCTGAAAGGAGCTGCAGGGCTTGGGGAAGAAACATTTGGGGACTCACTGGCAATTTGGAAAAACTAAGGAAAATGATTTAGGCTGGATCAAAACAGGCTTTTATTTTAAAAAACTTTTGGCAAATCCCAAACTGGAAGGAGATCTCAGAGGGCAATATTGGGGTTTTATTGAGGTTTTTTTCCACCTACCTGCAAAACCAGCAGCACAAAACAGGACCACGGGGTGGCAATTAAAATAATTACAAAAAATGAGATCCCTGCCTCTTTTCCCCCTCGCTTAATGGCAGCTCATTAAAGGTAATAACGAGGATCCCATTTGGACATGGCAGCACAAAGTCCTTGCGGATCTTTCATCTCCTCTCCCACCTGGAATCCTCCTCCCAGGGTCTCCCAGGGAGCAGCACTGGCTGCTGCCTCCTGGATTTGGGGTTTCTCCACTTTCCACCTGTTGCTGGGACTCTCAGTGAAGGCTCCCAGGTGCCAGAAGGATCCTGGTGGGAGAGGGAAGCTTCCAATGCTCCAAATATTTCGAGGTCAGGCAGGAATTTGTAACCCCGGAGAGTCTGTCTGGAGCTGGAGCTGGAGCTGGAGCTGGGTGTGGGGCTAGGGAAGGGGAAATCCAGCTCCGAGTGCTTTGATGGGGATGTGCCACCCCAAAAAGTTGTCTCTGCCCTGAGGAGGGAGGTCCATCCCCTGTGCCTTGAGCTGATCCGAATTCCTGAGGCACAAAAGCCTGGAATTCAGTCCCAGTGCTGGCTGTGTCCTTCTGGGAGATGCAGAAAATCCTCTGAGGTCTCTGCCTTGTCCCTCGTCCCCCTGCCCCATCCCTGGGCGTGTCCCGGGTCAGGCTGGATGGGGCTTGGAGCACCTCTGTGGACACACACAGAAATGGAGGGATGACTCTGAAGCCGCTTTGCCCCATCCCAAGCAGCTCATCCCTGCTTTTCCCCTTCATTCCTCCTCCCCCTAGTGTTCCCACTGTTTTTGGGGAGAAGGGAAGCTTTTCCAGGGGCTCTTGGGAGAATTTTGTCCTTTCCTGAGTTCATTTTGACCCACGGAAAGGCAGGACAAGAAGCCGAACCTGTTGCAATCAGGGTTTTTCCTGCTCTTTCCTGCTGCTGTTCCCTGCTGGGATTTGGGCCCATCTGGAGCAGAAAGGAGGATTTTGCCTCAGAGGCAGGAAAATTAGGGAGTGATAATCCCTAAAAAGAGGAAAACTACCTCAAGCAGCTGATTTTGTATCAGCAAATGACACCAATAAACACACAGAGCCCGCGAGAATTCCGGCGGCCCGCGGGAAGCTCCAGGATTCAACTCCAGCTGCTCCAGCCAGTCTGGCATCGGAGCATGACCCCAGGAAAAAAAACAGGATTTTTATTTTCCATTTGATCCCGGAGAGGTGGATTGTGTCTGGTTTTGCTGAGCTCTTCAGCCCCTCTGGAGGGCTGGGGAATGATGCAGGCCCGGTGTTATCCCAGGAGAAAATTTCATTTCCCTGCTTTTAGGCCGGAACATCCCTGAGCTGTTCCAGCTGTCCGGGAGTGAAGGTTCCTTGGGAATGCTGCACCTCAGTCATCCTCCTCTTCCTCCCCAAGAATCAGAACTGACAAGGACACCACAGCCTGGGGCTTTTGGAAGGAGAAGGGAAAATGCTCCTGCTGTGGCCGTTTTGGGGTGGAATGTGCTGAATCCTGTGCTGCATTCCCAGGGGGCTGGAGAGGTCTGGAGCTGCTCTCCCTGCTCCTGCCATCCTTATGGAATGCTGCACTTTCCTCTGGCCCTCACCTGCCCTACACAGATGCTGGAAGCCCCTTGGAGTCGTGCGCCCTCCCTCCTTCAGGGGAATAACCCTGCATGGATTCATCCCAATCCTTTGGGAAGCAGCTGCACGTTCTCCTTCCCATACCCAGCAGAACTGATAACTTTGAACCCAATCTGATCCATTTTTTCCCCAAAAGTTTTGTTGGGAAACTCTCCTTGAACTCACCCAGCTTGGGGGGAGGGTTTCTCTTTCACCTCCACTTCCCACCTTGCAGAGCAGGGGCTGCCAGGATTCCAATCCCCATTTCCAAGTCTGTCTTGTGGCTTCCAGTGGCCCTAAAATCTGCAAATGAGATCTGCTGGAAATTCCCTGGCCTTGGCCCTGCTTTTGCTGGGGAAGTCTCTGCACCTCCCATATCACCCAGCCCTCCTTGGGCAAACAGCAATTGTGCATTTGATACTTTTATCTTTGCCCACTTCGCCGTTTTTCAGCTGCTAAATTGCATTTTTGTGGGCTCGTCTCTCCCTTTTTATTTCAGTTTACGTCGGGTTCTCTCCCCGCTGTAACCGTACTCGGAGGAAGATTTTAATTACCTCCCTTTAGAGCCAAATGACAAGTGGAGCATGTCACTGGGAGCTAAAGTATCACTTGGAAATGCAAAAGGCCCGGCTTTATCGGGCTTAAAAGCTTTCCTGGAATCTGTTCAAAAACTGCTGACTGGGCAGGATTAAACATCCTGATGTTCACTCAGAGATCTCGGCATGTGGTGTTCTTTTATTCCCCAGGGGAGCGGTGAAACTGCAGCCCTCGGGCCTTCTGCTCCAATATTCTCCAGGTTTTGTCTCCTTTGTGCACCAGGGAGGAGCTGGAGCTGTGGGGATGGGACTCTCCAAACTGCTTTCCTGGGAGAGGCACCATTCCTTCAAAGGATTTCAGGTGTTCCCGGAGCAGCAGGAAAGCTGAGGAATGCTCCCTGTCCTCACACAGCCGCCTCAGGCTGGGCAAGGATCCTGGAATTCGGGATCCCGCAGCGTAGGGACGGCCTGAGCACATCCAGGCATTGGGAATGGAGTTTGGTGTGAGGGGTCAGCAAACGCAGCAGGGACCCACCTTGGAATGGTTGGGACAATGATTGGAAGTTGGGGGTGGCACAGGGCGAGCAGGACAAGGTGAGGCCGGTGCTGTCCCTTCCCACCTCTCCTGGTGGAGATGTCATCCCGTCAGGATGAAGAGACTGGAAAATTGGGGTAAAAATGGCCAGAACTGACTATTCCCATCACCCCCCGTGAGTCCCATGGCCACGTCGTACTGGGCAAGGACCCTGGAACTGGGAATTCTGCAGCCCAGGGGCAGCCTGACCTCATCCAGGCATTGGGAGTCCCCAGTTGGGAAGGGTCAGCAAATGCAGCTCCTTGGAACGGTTGGGACAATGATGGGAAGTTGGGAGTGGCACAAGGTGAGGCCAGTGCTGTCCCTTCCCACCCCTCCTGGTGGAGATGTCATCCCGTCAGGATGAAGAGACTGGGAAAAAAATGGCCAGAACTGACTATTCCTACTCACCCCCTGCCAGGAGCTCCACGCTGGATTTCCCCGAAGGCTGCAGGGAACAGGGAATCTCTTAATTTATGGCAGCAGGTTTTCCCTTCCCTGAGCACAGCGAGACGATCCCGATCCTCCGGCCAAGAGCTCCTTCAAAATGCTTGGGAAGGAGAACTGTGGGATGTGGAGGGGAAACGCTTAATGGTTTAAAAGGCACATTGGACCTGCAGGGCTGTGCAGATTGAAGGAATCCTGAGGGAGCTGGAATTCCTCATTTTTAATAGGAACAGGAACCACCTGCCTGCAATCACCCACAGAACCCGGGGATATTTTGCAAGGGAAGAGCAGCATAAATGCTTTTTACTGGAATGTTTAACCCACTGCGAGTTTTGGAGCTTTTGCTTCTTTTAATTGAAAACACACTTTTGGGAAGTGCCGTGTGCTCCCCTCCAGCCTTCCCAAGAAGCAGGAACGAATCCCAACATTGGCTGCGGGGTTTGAAGAGCAAACACGGAGCTGCTGTTCCTCCTTCCCAAAACCCCTCAGGCTGATTGACGGACACATCCTCATTTTTAACTCCTGTTGCTGAAACTTCCCATGCTCAGATCTCCCAGGAAAAGCTCATCCAGGAGCTGGGAAAAGCTCTAGCATGGTGTCCCAGCAGCTCCTGGGCAGAGAGAGGACAATTCTCAACAATTCTGTAGAATTCCAAGTAAATCTGAGAATTTTGGGGTGGCGTTTGTTTCACTTTTTAAAAATTCCTTTCAAAAGCTCTTGAAAAATTCTTTCAAAACCTCCAAATAGCGACAGCACCAGGCAGAGGTCTGCGAGAAGGTCTCCCTGAAAGATCCCCATTTTCCTTCCTGCAGATTGATTGACCCCGACCCCGTTTCCCCAAAGCCACCACTGAAGGTTTTGAGATCATTTTCTCTTTTTTCACACAGCCAGGCCGAGCTCATCACCCCAAATTCTAACCAGCTGGGAAAATGCTGCTCTGCTTTGAGCCAAAATCCAACATTGGGGCATTTCGTTGATTTTCCTGTTTTTTTCCTCCCCTTCCAGCCAGGGAAAAGCACCAGTTCTGCATCCCCGACCCCTGTGTGTGTGTGTCCTACAGCTCGGATCACCTTTTGTCCCACTGCCTTTCTGCAGGGACTGAGAATTCCCTTCAATAAAAGGCTCCCATGAACGTCCCCTTCTCAGGGATATCACACAACCAGGCCTGCAAAAGCCTTTTATGAGGACATTCACCTCTGACGGGATAATTTTACCTATCAGATCACATAATCTCTTCCCCTGATGCCGAGCCAGGAAATGAAAAGGGAGCAGCGGGGAGATTTCTGCCTCGAGAGCCAGTTCTGCTGTGATGACAGCCTCGATTACTCGGTCCCAGCCCTCTGAAAGGACCAGCACGGCCTAAAATGACAATGCCCAAGGAGACAAAAGGTGGGGCAAGGGACAGAGCAGAGCCCAGACAGTTTGAGATCAAATTATCAGCGTTTAGCCTGTCCATAAATATTTTAGCAGGCTCGTTAGGAGCTCAGCGAGTGAAGACGTCTCTGGGCCGTGCTCGTAATGTTTGATGCAAACACAGGTGGCTGGGAAAAAACCCCAGAGTTTAAGAGGATTTGGGAGAAGAGGATTGAGATTAGCGCACAAGCGGAGTGAAATGTTATCCCTGCTCTGCTCCCGGGGCTCTGGCTCCTGCCCGGGATCCCTCTTCAGTGGGTAACACAATCAGAGGCAGCAGGTGATTAACAAACACCTGCCTGCAAAAGGAAACTGTTTCTGCCCCAAAAGGACGGAGCTGAGGGTTCTGCTGAGCCCTGGGGCTGCAGCTCCTCAGGGTCGGGACTCCGAGGGCTGCTGGAGGCTCCCCCACCTCTCCTTGCCCCTGGAATAGGTGATGGTGCTGCCACGGCCCCTCTCCTTCCGTGCCCGCCTGGATCTGAGGGGCAGGACACAGACACTCTGTCTGTGCTCCCCTCAGGATGGCACTGTCTGGGAATTCCACCTTTCTCTTGCCCTGCAATCCCATTATTCACTGATTCCAGGGAAGCAATTCCCTGCCCCTGGAATAGCTGATGGTGCTGCCATGGCCTCAGCCCCGGGAGCAGGGAAGGGCTGAGGGGTCCCTTCTGTCCCTTCCCTTCTGCTCTTTAATCAGGGAAACTTCCACAGGAGATCTGGGACAGTTCTTCCTTCTGCTCCCCTCCAGCAGCTTTCAGCAAAATTCATCCTGAGCCTTTTCCAGTGAAATCCAAGCCCTCCCTTCTCCGGCATGGGGAGAGTTGAGCCTTCCCTCTCTTTTTTGGTTTGAAGATTGCTCTCGTCTGCTTTCCCAATTCCCTTTTCCTGAGGCCAAGCCCTCATCCCGTCATTCCTCCAGCAGGCTCTTGGTTCACACCCAACATGTGCTCACTGCCCTGCCTGCCTGGATTGTTTTCCATCCTTCCCAAAGTGCCCATGGATTATTCCTGCAATTCCTTGGGTTATACCTCGCATTTGTCCCTCAATAATCTCATTTTGGGGTCACTCGGAGGTCCAACCGGTCCCCGGTTCCTCCAGCACTTCCTAATTTATTAAACATACGCTTGATTAGGTTACTCTGATCATTAATTAGAAGATTAAATAGGATCAGAGCTTGGGAAAATTCCCTAAATCCATGGAATTCAGGTGAGCCGCCTCTCCCTGCCAGTCCCCACACCCACCCTGACACAGACAGGCCAAATCCCAAAGTTTTGTCCATCGGAGTAAATCCGATGTAAATCATCAGCTCTGTGCTGGCGCTGCTGCCACTGCACCTGAACAATCCAGCTTTTGAAAGATAAGGCATTTCCCCCCTGGAATGTCAGCATTTTGCTGGAAAACCTGTACTGAAATGTCACCATTGTTCTCCCCAGATCACTTTTATGGTTGGATAACAAATGAGCGACGTCCACTGAGCCGCTTGTCAAAACACCTGAAAGGGCTGTGTCCTCTTCTTCCCTTTTTCCCCTGGATAAAATGCCATTTTTATGGGAAATGTGCATTGTGGCTCCAGGTTTCATTTGATTCCTCAGCCAGGAAAATATCCCGGTGTGCTCTGAGCCACAAGATCCACGTCAGGCACGTCAAAAACCCCGAGGGGATAAAGAGCTCTGGGGGAGCAAAAAGGGGAACTCTGGGAGGACAATCCCGATGCAAACTGGCCTGTTGACCTTGGATGGGGTCCAGAGCACTCCCCTGGCATTGAAAGGCCCAACCCCGGACTGACGGGATGTCATTCCATCAAAATGTGGTTTCTACCTCGTGCTCAGCTGAGGAAAGCCCTCTCCTTGGGCAGGACACAGACGCTCTCTTTGTGCTCCCCTCAGGAGGAGAATTTCTGGGAATTCCACCTTTCCCTTGCCCCACAATCCCATTATTCACTGATTATGGGGAAGCAAGGCCCTTGCTCCCACTCCCGGGGTATTTTCTGGCTGGAGCAGGAAGCTGCAGCTGGGTTGGTAACAGAGACATCTCCCCTTTGATTTCTTCCCTTTTCAGCTCCTCCACGAGCCTTCCCGGAGAATATTCCTACATGAAAGAGAAGGAAAACCCACTTGGGATGTTCTTCCCATCCAGCCAGCCGGAGCCATGATGATCCTCACGTCTGGCTTCCCATGGAACACAGGACATGCCTTTCCACACCTGGCTTAGGAGCCCTGTGTGAGCTGGAGCGGATTTTTGGGGAGAAACTCCTCGGCTTGAAGCCTTCAGGAATCCACAGCACACCTCAATAATTCCCTGCTTGTTCCTCCTGGTGTCTGCAGCTCGAAGCTCCAAGGGCAAAAGGCAGGCACCTGTGGTTCCTATGGAATTCCTCTCCTTAGGAATGTCTGAGGGCTGATGGGCATTGAGGACAATCCCAGTTCCTGGAAAAATACAGGGATCAGGCTGATTGCTGAGCTGCATTTTCTTTATCACACAAACCCAGCATTCGGAGCTGTTTGTAAATGAATCCCTCTGGAAACAAAAACGCTCCTGAAAATCAGGATTTAGGAAAACTCCGCAGGGATTTGATAGGACCAAGCACAAAAGTTCTTTTTGGGAATCAGAGCATCCGTGCCAGTACCAGGGCGGCAAACCTGAAACCACCTTAACTGCACTTCCAATTTTCTGTCCCCCTCTCATTGCCACCCCCACGGATTCGGTAGCCCAGAGCTGGGGGTGGGGACTCCCGGGAGCTGCAGCAGCATCAGAGGGAGGACGCCCAGATCCACCCCCTCCCAAAGGATTGTGCATCCCTGGGGCAGCTCATCCCCATGTTTGGATTTATGCCCTCCTTCTGGAACGTCTCCAACCCTTTCCGGGGAGTTGCCAGGTGCTGAAAGGGTTAATGGGGGCTATCTGCTGGTTCCTGGTGGAGGCTGGAGCGGCTTTGGAAGTGGCCAATTAATCAGCCCGGCCGCTTCTCCTGCTCCTCCAGCTGCGCTGCGTTATCCCGGCAAATAAAGCCAGCTGGGAAGGGAAAGGCTCCAGGCAGAGAGATAACCCCGTCCATCCGCAGGCAGATCCCCCTGGATCATCCCGGAGGGAGGCAGATCCCCCCTTTCCGGGGGTTCAGAGTTCAGGCTCATTAGCGGGAGCTAATCAGGGAGGCAGGGCTGATGGCAGAGCCCTGCTCGCCCTGCCCTGGCCCGCGGGGAGGACAAGCCCTGGGCTCCCACACGGGCGGCAGGGTCATTAATTAGCTCCTTGATGAGCCCCCGAAGTGCCTCTTGTGTGCCCTGACCCTGCCCGGGGTGCAGGTGCCCCCTGCTCCATCTCCCAAAAACCCTCCAGCACCTGGGGATGTGGGAGGCGAAAGGCCACGGCCGCGGTGCAGCACGGGGTGGTTTGACAAAAAAAAAGTCGTGTTTTGGGTGAAACAGAGGCCTTGGAGCAGCCGAGGGACGGGGTGTAGACACGAAGGTCAGCAGAAAAAAAATCCAGGGATTTTCCCGAGGTTGGGATATTCACCTGGGGAGGAGCCGAAGAGAGGAGCAGGGTCACTCTGGATCATCCCCGCCCAGCCACGGGCCCATCCTGCCCACGCTGCTGTGCAGGAAAAGGATTCATTGCCCTGAAAATCATTAGGAAAAGTTGGCCCAGGCGAGCAGTGGGGTCTGAGACAGCTTAATCCCAAAAGAGCTGCTAAAATTCCCCATCCCAGCTCGGGCCAGCTGGGTCCTGGTGTCGTGTTGGTCACGGTGCCGGTGGGTGGCGGAGCCGGGGATGACACCAGGCAGAGATGGGACTGGGGACACCTGCCCTGAGTACCACACACAGCTGGGAGCAGCCAAAGTCCTCAATCCACCACCCAGGGCAAAAATTTGGGAGTGTCATCCCCACAAGCACCCCTTGGCCCACAGGTCCCCAGCTCAGGAAGGACATGGATATGTTGGGGAGAGTCCGAGGAGGCCACGGAGCTGCTCCGAGGGCTGGAGCCAGGCTGGGAGAGCTGGGGGTGTTCCCCTGGAGAAGAGAAGGAACCAGGGAGGCCTCAGAGCCCCTTCCAGGGCCTAAAAGGGCTCCAGGAGAGCTGGAGGGGGACTGGGGACAAGGCATGGAGGGACAGGACACAGGGAATGGCTTGACTTTAACAAAGATTAAAATTAGATGGGATATTGGGAAGGAATTCCTGGCTGTGAGGGTGGGGAGGCCCTGGCACAGGGTGCCCAGAGAAGTTGTGGCTGCCCCTGGATCCCTGGCAGTGTCCAAGGCCAGGCTGGGCAGGGTTTGGAGCACCCTGGGATAGTGGAAGGTGTTGGGGTGGGACTGGATGGGCTTTAAGGTCCTTTCAACCCAAACCACTCTGTGATTCCATGAATCTGTGCCCATTGCGCCAGCGTTGGATTGCCCAGGCGAGCCAGGTCCCTGCAAACACCTCAGCCCCAAATCCTGGATCTACACTCCTGACTGACCCGTGGCACCCCAAACAAACCCCCCATTCCACAGCAGAGCAGCCCAAGGAGCATCATCTGGCTGGGAGAAGCTCCCAGGGGGAGGGCAGCCCCTGGCTGGGCACAGATGTCCGACTGCACCCGCACATTCCAGACTGGATTCGATTTTCTGCTCCTCATGCAGGGCCCTGCGGAGCAGCAGCTGCCTCAGACTGCACCTAAGATACAGAAATGGAGGCACAATACCTTATTAGAAAGGAATGCATGTCTGAGCAGGGATACTGTTACCTTCCGAGGAGAAGGGGGAGGCGAAATGCTGGGAAGAGGAAGGAAAAGTGACAGGGATCCGAACTGCCTCGGAGCAACGAGACAAGAAACAAACCCGGGAGAAAAAATCCCATTAACCCCATCCCCTTCCTGTGCAGCTAAAGGAGGGATGAGTCCTGTGCCACGCTGGGGGAGGACCTGGCTTTGCCTCCCAAATGCTGGGAAGAGAGGATGAGCCTTGGCACTGTTTGCTGCTGGGAACAGCCCCTGGGCACCGGGATATGGAGGCAAATCTGTGGATTCGGGAAACCTGCACTGCCACGCTCAAGCGAGGCCAGGGTTTCATTCCAGGGCTGAAAATCCCTTGGAGCACAGTGGGGGATTTGGTCCATCCAACAGAATCCTGGGCATCCCTGCAGTGCAGGACATCCCTGCTGTGGATGTGGAGCCTGGAGGCCACCAGGGTGGGTGACTTGGTGACACTGGGTCCCCTCCCCACACTGCTCTTGGGGCAATTTTGGGGCAATCCTGTCTCAGCCTCCAGGCCTGGCAGAATTCCTGCCTGGCAGAATCCAGGGAACACCCAGGGAAGAAGAGCTGAGCCGGATGCCAGCGCTCCACGGCCACAGCAGCCCTTGAGAGCCGTGTGGGGTTTTTGGGGAGCCAGGATACTTTGCTGTCCCCAGACTGTCCCCCAGGAATTGCCCCCAGAGCCCCCCCATGGCTGCCCAGGTGGGTCAGAGCAGGAACAAATCCATGCTGAGCCTGCCAGATCCTCAGCTTTGATCTTCCCAGGCAGGGATGGGAAGGAACACCTGCAGAATTATTCGGGAACGAGGGCAAGGAAAGGTTCTGGCATTGAAGGCGCTGCTGGAAGAGCTTGGAGCCTGCCTCAGTTTTAAGGAGCTGCTTTTCCCAGGGGTTTTTCAGGCCTGTTTGTTTTTCCAAGCCCTTTTCCCTCAGCTGGGCACTTATTCCCTGTGTTTTCCCCAGCGTATCCCTGTTGGTCATTGCCATGTCCATGGGGAAAGGGAGGAGGGACGGCCCCGGGGCTGTGGGGCAGTGGCTGTGCCACCCCCCACGAGGACCTGGGACATCGTCCTGCTCCTCCAGCCAAGCCCTGAGGTTTCCTGGGAATATTCTGTGCCAGCTCGGACCAAGGAAAACACATTTGTGGAGCATCTCCCTCAGAACAAGGGCACCAAGCGGTGCCAGCAACCATGGAAACCGCGGGGAAAACAACAGAAAGCCATGGCTGTGTGCAGCTCCTGGGAGCTGCAGGAGCTGGATTCCCGCATGGAAAGGGAATTCGGTGCTCACTGGGCACGCTGAGAACCCTGTGGGTGTGACCTTCCAGGGATGTGCTGGTGATAAAGGTGGGGAGAGGGGGATATGAGGCAGGGAGAGGGAGGGATATAAATCCAGCGAGAGGGGGATATGAGGCAGGGAGAGGGAGGGATATAAATCCAGGGAGAGAGGGATGTAGAGGCAGGGAGAGAGTGGGATATGAGGAGAGAGGGATATAAATCCAGGGAGAGGGAAGGACATGAAGGGAAGGAGAGAGGGGGATATCAAGCCAAGGAGAGAGGGATATAGAGCCAAGGAGAGGGGGATATCAAGCTCTGTGCTCAGCAGTTGATGTTGGCCAAAGTCCTTGGTAGAAGCTGAAAAGCCTTGTACAAAGGTTGGACATTCCTGTTTTAGGGATGTTCCTTAGCAAATCCCAGTTTGGGCACCTTTGGCAAGGGAAGAGCAGGACCTGCTCCAGTTTAGTCCACAGGATTCCCACTGGAATCAAGAGGAGGGATGGGAAAGGAACTCAGGACCTGTGGCAGCTGTCGGGGAGGTCCAACCCCTTCTCAGCCTGAACCCAGGCAGAGCCAGGCCCTTATTCCCTGCAGGAAGACCAGGTTAAGCCAGACCCAAATCCAAGAATTTCCAAGCCCTGACAGTGGATGGGGACCCAGTGGAGTCCCAGGAATTTTCACCACCGAAGACATGGAAACGGAAATTCCGAGCCTGGTTTGTCTCCAGGCTCTGTGAGGAGGATTTCAGGGAGAGGAGTTGGTTTTCCTGCTAAGGATCCCTTCAGCTGTGATGATTTGTGACAGGCATAATCCCAGCCTAATTAGATTTGGGGGCATGTGCTGAAAGCCCTGCACACTTTCATGTGGGCCGGGCTTTAGGGAGACTCCTGCTTGTTCTGCACAATTGTTTTCAAATTAATCCTTGGAAACTCCAAGAAATCCAACAGGAGCAATTTAAAAAGACTTTCATCTTGAATTCTCCCCATCCAGTCGTGTACCAGGTTCCAGTCTCGGACATTTCCCCTCAAAAATGTGCCAGGCTGTCTCCTCCCATCCCATCACTGCCATCAGCTGTGCTGAGCTGCTCTCTGAGAGTTTTAATTCCGTTTGCTCTTGGCTAAACTCCATTCCTAATCCTATTTTCGCCCCTTTCGATCCAATTTAATCCAGCTTCTGTAAGTCAAAATTAATTACTCCATGTGCTCTCCCAGCCCTGTGGGCTGAGGGGAGAACGGAGAAATCCCACCTGGGCATCGAGGGCACCTCATGGCTGCTCTTGTCCAGGGAAGCTGCAGAGGGAAAGGCGTCAGATGAGAAAATCCCAGTGTTTGTGGCAGTTTTGTTATCAGTGTTCCATCCTTGTGGATTTCTCCTCGTGGGATAGGGATGCCCATGGACGAATGCTGATATGATAGGAAAGGAGTCAGCAGCTCCAGGTCACCTCCTCCCCTTTCCTTCACCTCCTCAGGGATTGCTCATTTGCCTCTCATTCCCAGAATTAATTATTCCTTGTGTCCAAGCTTTGCCGAAAGGGAAAGGGAAAGGGAAAGGGAAAGGGAAAGGAAGGAAAGGAGCCTGCTCCCACACCTCTCAGGTTTCTTCTCCTGCTTTATGACTTATCCCACCTAAAAATTGGGTCTGTTCCTTCCAGGGATGCTGTGGATTGGAATTAACTGGGATTTGTGAAGTATCCTGAAGATGTAAAGCAGAATTCCTGCTGAGCTCCAGAATAATTCCTTTATCCCTCGTTTGCAGGCACCTTGGAGCTCTCATCATCTGTGATGATATTTATTCTGATTTTTCTGATTTCTCACACCCTCCCTTTTCTTCTCTTTCTCCAGAGGGATCATTTCCACACTACAAAAACTTCCCAAAAATCAGGCTGACGAGGAAAATATTAAAGAAGAGAGGTTGCTCTGCCTGTGCCTGTGCGACAGGGGAATATCCTGCAGCTGTGACAGATCCTCACCCTGAGGAACTGCAGTGTCCCAAGGAACCGGGAAAACATTTCCAGGCCAGTCTGGACGGGGCTTGGAGCACCCTGGGATAGTGGAAGGTGTTGGGGTTGGGACTGGATGGGCTTGAAGGTCCCTTCCACCCCAAACCATTCCAGGATTCCGTGAGTTCTGTAAGGGGCTGTGCCTTTCCTAAGTACCTGGTCCTATAAAAAAGAAATCCAGACCATTCCTATTTTGGAATTCTTTTCTCCCTTAGCTCAAACAACAGAAGTTCATGTGGCAGAGCTGATTGGCCAAAAAATGAATGTCAGAATTTCCTGAGCCCTTTTAACCCCCACCAAGGCTTTTGGAAATGACTTGTGGAAACAAAAACCACCCCAAAAGCCACAAAGAAGAGAAAGGCGCTGCTTGACCCAGCCGTGCTCCAGGAGCCCGCTTGGTGGGAAAGCATCTCCCAAGGGATGCAGAATTCCTGCTGTGTTCCATCTGCCCACGGAGCTGTGCCCTGAAACGCTGCTCTGGCAGCGCTGAAGTGGAGCAGGCACAAAGGTGCTCTTTCATTGGGGAAAGCATCATCTTCAAGTAATTAACTGGGGATTAGCCCCAAATGATGCCCAAACAAATGAGATAGGAAGGGCAGGGAATGGCATTCCTGCCCTGATCCCAGCGTGGAGCTGTGCCAGGGCAAACAGTGCCTGTGGGAGAGTGGAAAAGCAGGATTGGCAGTCAGAGTTGGGTGTTGTTTTCCCAATAAAAGGAGCTCGGGGCAGGCAGTGCCTTTGTCACCTTCCAGTGTCCCCAGAGCTCGACTGTCCCTGTCTCTCCACGGTGCTCACAGGGATGGCCGGGGATCGCTGCACTTCCAGAGCTGGAATTCCAGCAGCAGCTGAAGGAACAGCCCCGCTCGTCCTGTGAGGTTTCCTCCAAACAATCCCCTCCTTCCATGGCTGCTGCAGAGTTCAGGAAGGGACAGAAGGAGTGAGGTTTTTCTGGGAATGAGTCTGTGCCTGCTGTTCGGCCTGGCCTGGGGGAAGTGTCCTGCTCATGGCAGGGTGATCCTGAAGGTCCCTTCCAGCCCAAACCAGTCCATACTTCCATGGCTCCATTCAAGGGAAGCACATCTGGGAAGTTCTTCCTCTGGAAGGAGCAGGAACTGCCTGAGGTCCAGGTCCAAGGCTTGCTCACAAAGGTTCTTTGCAGATTAAACCCTGGTCTAAACCTGGGACACTGGAAGGTGACAAAATTCCTCCCCACCCACTCAGGGAGGAGTTCCTTCCCAATATCCCATCTTGCCTTGTCCACGTGTAGCCATTCCCCTTGTCCTGGCACTGCATCCTGACCGCCCTGGGAGCAAATCATTCCCTCTTGGAAAGCCCGTGTGGAGCAGAAGGAGCTGGAAAAGCCGGGAGCAGGAATGGAGTGTGTGTGAGGTGACTTTACAACCGCGCTGCTCCGGGAGGGCCATAAAAGGGCACAGCCCAATTACCGGGGTTTACTTAAGAAGGGAACGTTTAAATGAGGTGCATCACTGTTTGTATGGCACGGGTTTCATTTCGGTCCTTGCTCTGCACCCCGAAATAAATCAGCTCTGTTGGATCTGCAGAGCTGGAGGCATTCCTGAGCGGGAGGGAATGGAATGGAGCCGCCGCTGGAATTCTCCTTCTAAATCACCCCCGGCTCTGTCTGCATGCGGCGACACTTGAGACAATTAATTCCAGCTAATTAAAGGTGTGAGTTTCGAGCAGATCAGCTCAGCCACCCTGAGCAGCCCTCTCCATTTCACAACTCGGACGCTGCTGATCCAGCTCGGATCGATTCCCTCGGCGTGGGATGGAAGAAATGGAATTAAGGCCGTTTGAAATGTGAATGAACATCTGCTCCAGCCTTTTCCAGGGATTTCATTTATCCATTTCTTTTCCCTGAGCATCCCTGGCTTTTCTGGAGCTTTGCAGGAGCTGTGCAGGTTGGGTGGGCAGCTCCACTCTCCTGAATTTCAGCTCTGTTGGGAATCTCCAGCATCCAAAGTACTGCCAGTACTGGAACCCCACGGATGGCACTGCCAGGCTCTCCATGCCCTGCTCCAGCCTCTCCCATCTTTCTGCCCTGTGGAAATGGAATATCTCAGCTCATTGCTGAGATCCACTCTGGAGCTCCAGCTGGGAAGGAATTTCCCTGCAAATTTCAGCCTCTCTGTCCAGCCCACAAATCCCTGGATGCAGCTGCTGCTGGGGCCAGGAATCCTCTGGCCACTGGTGCCCAGCCTCAATTTTCATCTTCTGCTGCAGCAGGGGTGCTCCTGCAGCTCTGGAATAACTCACAGATTCCCAGCTCCCACCCTTCCAGGAGCAGGGGTTGGAGCTGCCCATCCAGCACTGGAGTATCCAAACACACCCCCAGCATTCCAAAGAGTGCCATTACAAGGCTCAGCCTTTTCCTGGCTTGGCTCCATCCCTGTGCACACTCAAGGAATTCCTCCTTATTCCACAGGACAGCCAGGAAAGTTTCCAAGTTGGTGGCAAATCCCTCTGAAATTCCCCGCTGGAGCAGTGGGGCCGGAGCCTGGAGCCCTGGAGCTGGAAACACGGAGTGTTGTCGCTGCTCCAGCGGGGAAAACTTGGGATCTGCAGGCACTGGAGCGCATGAAAAAGCCCTTGTGGTCCCCAGAGGCTGCTCCTTGTCATCCCTTCAACTCTGTGCACACTTTTCCTGGGAGGGAAGCGAAATTCCTGCCTCGGGATTGGCGCCACTGTGCCAGAACAGCAGTGACCTCTGCAACCACACAAGATTTAGTGGTGACTTGATTTCAGCTGTAATGAGCCTTTGGAAACCACCAGCAGCCAAATGTTTTCTTCTCCTTTAACTCTTGGTGGATCTCAGGGAATAAATAACGGAGCAGACAGGAATAAATGAGGGAGCAGACGAGCTGGCGGGGCAGGAATGGAGAATTCCCGGAGAATTACCCAGCGTCTGAAGTGGGAGCGCGGTGCTACCTGGAGCAGGGAGGTGCTGAGTGAGAAGTTATTGGGAGAAATGAGGCCTGAACTCCTTCCAGCAGGAGCAGCCCCGGCTGGTGGGAGGCACTGGGAATGGCTGGGAACGTCGAGGAGAATCCGAGATTCCTCCCTGCACTGAGATCCAGGGATTCACTGAGGGGTGGTTTCCTCCAGGCCCTGCTCAGGCACGTGGGAGAGGTCACCTGAGCTCAGCCAGCAGCATCCCACAGAATCCTGAATGGTTTGGGTTGGGAAGGGACCTTAAACTCATCCAGTTCCTCCTCCAACACCTTCCACTATCCCAGGGTGCTCCAAGCCCCATCCAACCAGGCCTTGGACACTTCCAGGGATCCAGGAGCAGCCACAGCTTCTCTTGGCACCCTGTGCCAGGGCCTCCCCACCCTCCCAGCCAGGAATTCCTTTGCAATATCCCATCTCACCCTGCTCTCTGGTAATGTGAAGCCATTCCCTGTGTCCTGTCCCTCCATCCCTTGTCCTCAGTCCCTCTCCAGCTCTCCTAGAGCCCCTTTAGGTCCTGGAAGTTTCTCCAGGCTCTGTCAGGAGAAGCGTGTGCTCATCCTTTTGATTCCCACACAATCACAGAACCAATTAGGCTGGGAAAACCTCTGAGATCATCAAATCCAACCTAAATTTCTGTGCAAGCTGCATCTGCAGGGCATCCCTTTCCCATAGAAAGTGGTCCTGGCTGCAGCCTCCCAGCAGGACCTGCCCTGAGCACCAAAGGCAGCCACAGACCGAGAAAACTCCTCATGGGAATCAAAATCCATTTTAAAAAATCTGGGGGTCACGCTTTGGAACGAGTGTCCAAACTTTTCCACTTCCGCAGCAGAGAGCTGCAGGAGCTGGGTTGATCTGGGGTTCCCCAGCAGGGCTGGAGAGTGGCAGTGTCCCCAGGCCACGGGCGATGCCACCACCGTGCCACCGGCAGCGACGCAGCCCTGCAGGACTGGGCGACCCAATTAATTTGGAACAGCTGGAAACGTCTTTCTGCAGGTTTAATTTGCTGCATGACTGAACCTCTCCTGCGTGAGGATTTAATGTGGGAGAGGAGCAGGGCCCCGGGCAGGGTCAGGCCACGGTGTGATGGAAATGAGGCTCCTTTCCAGGTCCCCCCACGGTGCTGGGATCCACGTGGCACCAGTGGCATCCCTCGTGCTGGTCCCAGTGCTCCCAGCAGAGCTGAGGCTGCCCCAGCACCAGGACAGGGAAACTGGCGCTGCTCAGCCTTCCCTGGCTCCTCAAACCTCGACCCCAGCCCAAATCTCGGCTCCAGGGCAGTTTAGCCCCATTACACAGGTTTGGGAATTCCCAAGCTATTTATCCCTGAGGCCAGGACACCCCAAGGCCAGGGATCTGCTGCATCCAAAGGGAAGGGCATCACCTGTCCCTGCTGGCAGCAGAGGGGCTGCTGGTCACTGAGAATTCCTCAGGAAACGGAGTCTGCTGAGATCCCAAACTCGGCTGCACCACGGATCCCTGCAGCCCAAAGCAGCCCCGTGGGGTGGAGCCAGCAGGAGCCCGCCAGGGGTGAACTCCGAGTCAGGAATTGCTGCTCCCAAGCCCCAGCTCAGCCCCGGTGAATAACACCAAGGGAGAACGGAGCTTTCATCAGGAGCCTGCCCCGCTCTGGCTCAGGGAAGATGAAGAATTCCCATTAAATTCACCTCATGGGCATTTTGTGCCCAACCCTTTGCCCAACCAGCAGCAAACTGCGGCTGAGCAGGGGCTGCTTGCAAAGGCTTGCAGGGATTCACTGCATTTTTCCAAGCACCCCATCCCTTTGTTCGCCTTCTGGTGAACTAATCCAGCCTGATACTCCCATTTTTGTTACAGCCATGACCTTTTCTATCCTGATTCCCATCTAACTCCAACCATTTTGGCAGCTCGGAGCTGTTTGCTGTAACAATAATCCCGCCTCGATGAGCTCCCCAGGTTTATAACCTCTTGTGCTTCACCAGCTTTTATTTAAATAGATAACGTCAGATTCTCACCTGCACTAAGTTGGAGGGAAGTCAATTTATGCCATCAAAAGAGCTGGCCCCGAGTTTTAACTCCATCAAACGCCTCTTTGATCTTTGTTTGGAGGAAAGGGAAAATAGAACAACTTTGTAACTGCAGCGGGTTGTGCCCCATGTTTTATCTCCTGCCTCTAAATCTTCCCGAGTGGAATTGTGCTGTTCCCAATTAGTGACTCCCAGCATGGATTGTGCTCCACGCTGGCCCTCAGGAAGGCCAGGGGATCACACCTTCAACTCATCCTGTGGGACAAAGCTCCTGCTGCGCTGCCATGGTGAGAGGAGAGGACTCCTGCACGCTGCAGGGATTTGGGAACGGCAGGAATTAATCCCACATGTCTGGGCAGTGCCGGGTGCAGGTTTGGCACCACAAGGACAGGCTCTTATCTAATCTCATCTCTCTCAGGTCAAGGAAGGACCTGACCCTGTCACTTGTTCTTGCTACCAGGAAGAACCCTCAGCTCCACACCTGTGGTGCCTCCAAACAAAGGCTCCTCTGTTGGCCACCCGGTGCCTTCTCCTCCTCACCTTCCTCCCCACTCCCGCCGTGACCTCCCTGTGTTCCCTCTCCTGATCCCGCTCTCATCCCATGGAGCAGCCCCTCTGCAGCCAGACAAACCTCCTGGCCATGTTCCCAGTGGGATTTCTCCGGGATGTGGCCTTTGGGTTGCAGAGGAATGTGGGGAAGCTTCTGGAGAGGCTCTTGGTGCCTTCACTGCTGAGCACCCTGTGAGAGGCGCTTTCCCAGTTAAATTCCTGGATTTTCTATATTTCCTTGAGCCGTGGGATCAGCCGGAGCTGCTGAGAGGGTCTGCAAGCTCAATCTAGGCCACTGTGCTAAGCTGGCACACCTGCCCAGCTGCCCTGGTGATGAGTGTCTCACCAAGGACAACGCCAGCCTCAGAGCTGTCACCTGCAGCCGAGCATTCCCTGCCTTGGATCCAAAATCGCGGGAAGTGATGGATGCATTGTCTCCTCAACAAACCAGCTTCTGCTGGAGCTGTGGGAATCCCCCCGCTGGGCTTTGAGTGAGGAATTTAATCAAGTTGGGTCTCCCTCATCTTCAGGAGCGACTCAGGCCAGCTGAGAGGAACATCAAGCAGGCAGCCAGCGTGTCCAGAAGGGAAAGGTTGTCCTTCCCCCTGTTAATTGGAGCTTTGCAGAGCACTGGAGCATGAGAATTTATAACCTTTCCCAGCTATTGCTTCTGGGCTTTTTCTGAGGCTCTCCAGCTCCGGGTGTTTGTGTTTCACCGCTCTTCCTCCTCTCTCCCTGCTGCTCCAGCCCATCCTAACTCACCTGCCACGGCACAAGGCCCCAGCCAGCCCAGATAGGGGTTGTGCAATGAGCTTTTGGAAACTCTGAAAGGTTAAACCATCCTTATAAACAGAGGAAAGGTTATAAAAGTTGTGTTTCCAACCCTCAGCCTCTCCCCAGGCGCCTCAGAGTCATTTTCTTTATGGCAAAAGAAAACAGAGCTTTTAATTCAGCGTCTGTGCTGAGCCCACTGAACACTGGGAAGAGGGCACTGGGTCCTCTCCTGCTTTTAGAGAGCTAATTAATTTTAACTAACTTTGCCATAAGCCTGATTTCCCTTTGTCTGGGCAGAGCAGGAGCGGAGCCGTTCATGGTGTGCGAGACCAAGGCCAGGCCTCACCTGGAGGAGCTGTGACAGCAGCGAGGGGGCCCCGCTGTGACCTCTGGGGACACCCTGCCAGCCCAGGGCTGCAGGAAAACCCATTGCACCAGTGCATGAGGTAACCCACAGACTGGGAGACACCGTCTGCCACTGGGCTGTGCAGCAGCAATCCCCACAGAAGTCCCTGCCTTGTGAAGTTGTCAAACTGTAAAGTTAATGAGGTAGAAATGAGAGCTCGGCGCAGGCGTCTGAGTGCTGGAATTGCTCCCCGACGGGTTCCCCCCTGCTCTGATTGCAGCCTGTGCAAATGAAGTGGCTGAGGGTCCCCTTGGAGCCCGGCCAAGTCGCCACTGCTGCTGCAGAGAGCTCCTTTTGCAGCTCCATAAACACGGGGAAGGAGCAACATGTGGCTCCTCGGAACGAGACAAGCAGGAAAAGCAGACAGACATTACACTGCTCCTGTCCCGGGCAGGAAACACCAAACCATCCCAGCCATGCTCACACCAACAGCCCTGCACTGGGCGGGGGGGGCTGGGACAGAGCAGGGGAGTTCCTGGAGCCTGGGGACACCGTGGGACACGAGGGCACCGATCGGCATGGAAAAGGTTGGATGGGTTCATGCTGAGTAGTGATGGGGTGGGACAGAGCAGGGGTGTCCCAGGAGCTTGGGGATGCTGGGGGAGATGAGGGTTCAGATTTAGATGGAAAAGGTTGGAGGGGTTTGTGCACTGAGCAGGGATGGGGTGGGACAGAGCAGGGACATTCCAGGAGCTTGGGGACACGGGGACATGAGGGACCAGATCTGCATGGAAAAGGTCGGAGGGGTTTGTGCTGAGCAGGGATGGGGTGGGACAGAGCAGGGGCCTTCCAGGAGCTTGGGGTTGCAACAGGGCACAGGTCTGGACAGAAAAATGTGGAGATTTTTGTGCTTTGCCTCTGAAAAAAGTACTTGGATGGATGGGTTTAGTCAGAGCTGAGGCGGTGTGCAGGGACAGTGATGAACATGCAGCTGGAGAAGGCAGCTGGGGAAGGAAAACCTTTCCTTTGGAGCTGGGCTGTCCCCATGGGGAAGCTGCCGGTGTCTTCCCAGGAACCCAAGGGCAGGGTGAGCACCACCAAACCAACCACGGAAAGGTGAGGGATGGATTGAGCCATCTGCAAACCCTTCCTGGCTGAGGAACTCGTGCATCCTGCTGGGAGCACCCCTGGCTGCCCCACAACTCCACGCTGAAGTGGAGGAGGAATATTAATTGCAGAGAGCAAGAGCAGAGCTGATCCCTCCAAGACATCCAGGCCTGAGGCTTGGGACCAGGAGATTTTGCTTCCAAAAATCTGACCAAGTTCACTTAGAGAAGTGGGCCGTGGTCCTGAAAGGGATTATGTAAGATCTGCATGAGGAAAATCCGAAGGAAGAGCGAACTCGGCAGATTTTCCACCGCTTTCCCAATTGCCAGGAAGCTGAGAGAGCTGCAGCTTGGAGCTCCAGCACAAGCAGAAAGTTTGAGGTGCGCTGGTGATGTCCATCAGGAAAATGCCTTCCTTGTTAAATTAATGATTCCAAACAAATCCTGTCTGCTCCTTCCTTGTTGCCAAAAACATGAGGGTCCTGTTACAACACAGGGCCTCAAGGAACAACTTGCTGAGGACACAAACACATCCAGAGGATTGTGAGAGTGGGAACAAGGGCTGGAACAGGCTGTTAGGATGACAGGAGTGATCTGGTCAGGTTTAAAAGAGCATTTGGACCCTGTTCCTGCAGCAGAGGAGCTGATCCCAGCTTTGAGAACAGCCATCCCAGTGAACCCCTCAGTGGTGTTCTGATCAATGTGAGAACCAGGCCACCCCTCACTGCCCGCTCTGCCGTATCAGAACCATCCCATTTTGGGGATTTAAGGCTCAAATCCATCCCTGGTGCAGGTTATTTTGATAAAGGAGAACCTGGTGAGGTCCTGTACGTACCCAGACAAACACAGGTGGCCCAAGGTCCTCCCTCTCCACACCGTGCAGCAATGGGGAGATCAGGAAGATCAAGTCGACACCAAATTGGGCACGAATTAACATCCCCGTGAGCTCCCTAATGCAGCACAGTCCCACAGCTGTTCCCTTTGCTTTGGGACTTCCAGAGCTGCCGACTAGCCACGGTAGGAAATTGCCAGGCTGTGACTTTGGATTCTGCCAAGAGGCTTTGGAGAGGCTCCAGGGAAGCTCCGTGACAGCTCTGGGGAAGCTCTGAAGTGTCTCATCGGGAGTGGGGATGTCTGGGATGACTCTGGGGAGCGTTTCACATTTGGGGTTATGAAGCTGAGGAGCTGCCAGCTGAAGGGCGATTTTCAAGCATCCCTGTGTTCCGTCCCTGTTCCTCCACCATCCACCGATGTTTCCCTTTCTCTCGGAGAGAAGAGCCAGAATGCAAAGAGGGCAGGAGCCTCCCACCTCCCTGCACGCCTTCCTCCTCCTCATTTACTTTTCCATGGAATCAGGGATTTTCCACACACACACTTTTGTTCCAAGTTGTTTCTCCAGGTTTAATCATTCCCAGGGAATCCGCACTTCCCTGTCTCCTTCTCCCACAGCTGCTGATGTTTTCTTCTCCAAGGGCACACATTTCCCCTGCCTTGCCTTCTCTCTGCACCCTTTCAGGATCCTGCTGCCTTCCCAACCAGGGGCTTGCTTTGTTCCGTGTGCCTCCCAAATCTTGCCAGATGGGCAGTTTCAATCCCAAGGCACTGCTTGGTTTGTAGGAATCCCCAAGGAACAGGAGCTCAGGAGAGGGATTTCAGAAGGAACCAGGCTGCAAAGTCAGCCCATCCATCCAGCTTCATCCCAGCACTTGCTGGTCACCATCCCTGCAGGGGTTGGAAAGCAGACGGGGCCCTTGGGGACACGGTTTAGTGGGACAAGGGTTGGGCTCGGTGATCTTCTCCAACCCAAATTCCACGATTCCAGGACTGTTTCCAGCAAGCCCTGCCAGCCACGGGTGGCAGCTCCTTCCCACCATCCCAGACACAGCTCTGGTCTCTTATCCTGAGTCTGCCTCCCCTCTCAGGGCACAGGAACACCGGATCTCATCCAGGGGATGAGAAATATCTTCCCAGAGCTTCCACACTGCAGGGCAACACTCCTTGAAAGGGTGGGAAGAGCTCCTGTTGTGCAAATCCCAGCTTTATGAGCTCCCATCCCAGCACTGGAACTTAGGATTGGGTTTGGATTTTTTTAAGAAACGTTTTTTGGGGTTTTTTTAAGATTAAAAGCTTCAGGGAACCAAAGCGCTGCTTCTTCCAGCTGTTGGAAAAACAGCAAAGTGGTTTCTTCCTCTTGCAGCACCTGAGACTCGTTCCTGCTGCACCCAAAGCTTGGGTTTATGCCATATTTCCAATTTTACATCCCCAAATCCTCCCTTCCCCAGTTAGGCCCAGTTTGCTGTGCCTCCAGCCTCTCCCATGCCTGGATTTCCCCTTTCACATGGGCTCAGCCACCAGGAAAGCCGTGAGCAGCCTCCCAGCTCCTGGGCTGTGCCGGGATGCAGATGTTGCGCATGGATACTCCCCGGTGCTGTCACAGCTGGACATCCCATTAATAGCAGCAATATTTGGGTTGAGCCATTTTAATTGAAACCACGGCTGGGATTTTTTATTCCACCCCCCCCCCCCCCCCAACTCATAGGCAAACGTGTTCCTGTCGTCCTTCCCAGGACAGTTATTGCTCGGAGACATCTGGTTTCCCAGTTCCAGCGGCACAGACGGATTTCCACCGTGTAGTTCCTCGCCTGTTGACAGGGCAGAATTTTTTAATATGGGGTTACTATCATCCAGACTTCCTCCACCTCCTCGTTTAGGTGATGGAAACCTCTAAACAGTCCCTCAGCTCCTCCATCTTCAAGCTGCTGGCCCCGGTTTATGAGCTCACAGACACGACACCTCCATGTCTGATTTCCCTCTTCCCTCCCCTCCAAGGTGAAATCCAAGCCCCAAATGTGAACCGGACCTGATGGGGGTTTTTTTGGGTTTTTTTTTTTTAGCCCTTTTGTTGAGGTCTGTTCCATAGAAACCAGAGCAGCAGCTTGGAGCACCAAGGGAAAATCCTCCCAGGTCCGTAAGGGGGATTCTAAAAAAGAGGGAGAGGGGTCTTTATATGGACAGACTGTGGCAGGTCAAGGGGAAATGGATTTAAACTGCCAGAGGGCAGGGAAAGATGGGATTTTGGGAAGGAATTCCTCCCTGGGAGGGTAGTGAGGCCCTGGCACAGGTTGCCCAGAGAAGTTGTGGCTGCCCCTGGATCCCTGGAAGTGTCCAAGGCCAGGCTGGACGGGGCTTGGAGCACCCTGGGATAGTGGAAGGTGTCAGGGGTGGGACTGGATGGGCTTTAAGGTCCCTTCCAACCCAAACTATCCTGGGATTTTGTGATCCTGGAGCTGCTTCCAGCATTTCCCCGTGACACCGACGGGAATGGCATCGTAGGATGGAGCTGAGACCCAGAATGGTTTGGGGTGGAAGAGACCTTAAAGATCAGCTTGATCCATCCCCAGGGACTCCTTCCACTGTCCCAGGCTGCTCCAAGCCCCGACCACCCTGTCCTGGGACATTTCCAGGGATTCAGGGGCAGCCACAGCTTCTCTGGGCACCCCATTCCCATTCCCTGAATCCTTGCACCACCCAAGAGGGGTTTAAGTCCAGCTCACCGAGCTGCACTTTCCCTGCAACAATTCCACCTGCTTGCCCAAGGTGTGAACTGGGAAAAAAAAAAAGTTATTAGGTAAGGAAAAAACAAACTTTACCTTTCATTCCTGCTTTTATTGGTTACTGGAAAATAAGTTTTACAAACTATCTCTTGCAGAGGACTTGTTTGCAGCTAGTTTATATGGTAGCTTTTGTTCATAAAAAAATTTAGAAAGCTCCTTTCCTCCTCTCCTCTCCCCCCCTCCCCTGCAATCCATAAGGGAGGAATTACAGTGTGAAATATATCCAGCGCGAGCAGGGCTGCGTTGTGAAGCTAAAATGAACACAGTAAATTCTGAGAAGGAATTTGTTTAACCTATAACCTTAAAGTAATAAGTGGAGTGCTAAATGTTTTGGCTCACACTGATATATTTTTATAACACTTGGCAAGGCAGCTCGGAGGCTGAAAGAAAAGCTGGAGTGCTGCAGGAACAGTTCCCTGCCTTTCCAGCTCCGAGGAGGCCGAATCCCGACTGGGCACCGACCCCACGGATCCGTGTGGGCACCGCGTGGAGCAGGGATGTGCCACCCGCGAATTGGGAGCGTGGTGGGATGGACGTGGATCCACCCAGTGCATCTCATCCTGCCTGCTGCAGGCTGCATTAGCCGAATTAGTCTTTTTAATTTAATTAGGATCCCTCTGGAGGGTTCTGGAGCCGTGTGGGACCACGGGCACCGCGGCTCAGCCTGGAGCCACCAGCAGTGACCCCGGGGTCCCCGCTGGGAGCAATAATTCCCCTCCTCCCTCCACACACGTTTTCCCGAAGATTTAAGGGCGCTGCAGAGCACGGGCCTGGCTTTCCTTCATTAACACCCGCCTGACGTGGGCTCCAATAACATCGGCACTGCCCGTGCCACCGCCGGGGCTGAGGGAGCCGGGATGTGCCGGCGCTTTCCCAGCTCCATCCTGCGCCGAGCCCGGCCACAGGGATAAAAACCCTGCTGCTCCCTGCGGGGAGACCCGGGGGAACCGCCCTGGAACCACCGGGAAGGAGTTTGCAGGGCTGGGATGCGGAGCAGGAGGATCGGGATGCAGAACAGCGGGATCAGAATGCGGAGCAGCAGGATTGGGATGTGGAGCAGGATCCATCCCATCCCATCCCATCCCATCCCATCCCATCCCATCCCATCCC
>NW_024581269.1:0-27895 GCF_017639235.1 Corvus kubaryi
ATGAGTTTTTCACAGCAGAGCAAACAAGAATGAGAACAAAGGGAAGTTGTTAGGCTCCAACAATGGCTCTGCTCGGTGATTAATTAATCGAGAGAAAAGGAAAGTCCCTTTATCAAGGAAAAGAAAAGAGTTGTCAGGAACTGGGTTTCCTTTGAAGTGGCTGTGGCTGAGTCACCTGCTGACCTGCAGATTTATTCCATAAAGGATTTGGGAGATTTCCAGGTGCCGGGACACCAGGAGCACAAGGCAGATGTAGGGAGGTGTTGCTGAGATCAGGAATTCCCTGGGAATGGAAGAAGGAGCTGTGGAACACCTCCAGGGTCACCTGTCCTGCTGAGACAGGTGATATTCCTTGACACAGGATAACTCTGGGATTCTGCTCAATCCCAGATTGGACCTTTTCCCATGGAGTCCCACCACCAGGAATCCAGGCTGATCCAGCTGCCACAAGGTGTGGGACAAGCAGGTGTTCCTCCAGCCCTTCCCAGTCCTCGTCCCCAGCCCACCTGGCAGCACCTCCATTCCCCTTCTGCGTGGGACACAGCTCTGCTCCCTCCCACTCCGGCCTGCCTGGCATTCCAGGTTGGCCAGAGTGGGTTTGGAGCCACCTGGACACAATCCCAAGAAATGTGTTCTAGGTGGGCTGGGACTGGATGACCTCCAGTGTTCCCATCATCCTGAACCAGTCTGGAATTTTGATTCCTGGCTCCGCATCTGCTCCTACCCCCGGAGGCCATCCCTGTCCTCCTGGCAGGGATCCCATTGCCACATCACCCCATTTCTGCAGCATGTGGAGACTTTTCCAGAGGAATCCGGGTTAGGAATGACTAAGCTGCTTAGCAGCTCCCAGTAATGAGCTGAGGAATGGCAAAGCAAATCCCGGCATTCTGGAGCTGTTGGAATTGTTTTGTGCCTTGCCTGGGTGGGTTTTTCTCTGTCTTTCCTCAGTGAATTTCTGTGGAATGCTCACTAGAGACAGGAATGTTGGTTTCCCTGCTGCCCTTCCCAACGGCATTCGGAGAAATTCCACACACAGCACTTTTTTAGCTCTTTTCCTGCTTTTTCGAGCTGGGGTTTGCTTGGCCTTGGACCCGAGGCAAGGCACGGCTCCTGTTTTCCTGGAGGTCACTCAATTATAGCAATCAGTGCTCCTCAGCTTCCAAAAATATTCCCTGGGGACTAAGTGGAAAGCAATGGGAAGGGTAAGGAATGGTTGCTACTTATTTTCCCATCTAATGGAAAAATTATAAAAATAATTTAATAATAATTTTATAATAATTCTTTTCCCATCTTAAAGGTACCAGACCTAGAGAGGGAAAATTCCTGATTTTCCTTTTTGTTTTTCCTGCTTGGTTGGCAGAAAGGGGCTGGTGATCTTGGAGATATTCAGGAATCTCCATCAAGAGCTCCAAGTTTTTCCTCTACCATTCCTTCATCCATGAAAACTTAGACACGTCCAGGGATGGAGCATCCACAGGTTCTCTGGAAAACTTGTGCCAGGGCCTCACAGGGAAGAATTTCTTCCCAAAATCTCATCTAAACTAACCTTTTGTGCTTGTGATACTTCCCAGGATTTCAAAGCCGGGTGGATCTATCCGGACACAGCCTTCGATTGTGGACCAGCACTAATTGCATGCCTTCCATGAGTTATTCCCAAGGCCTGGAATAGACCATCAGCCTTGCCCTACAGCCTTCCCTTCCCCATGGAATGGAGCGGTCCCTTGGATCTGACTGAGGCCAAAATTTACTGGAAATGGTGAAAACACTGGGATCTGCAGGATGGAGTGGGAATATGGGTGGAGGGGGCAGTTTGTGATCTCTGGGACCTCCCACTTTCAGCAGAATTCCTTTGAAACCCTTTCCAGCACAATCCCCCCAGCCATGTGATCTCTGTCCCGTGGGGGCTGCGCTGTTTCTACGGAATCCCAAAGATGACTCCCCGTGTTCCCTTGGATTTCATTCAGCAGCTTCCTGGACTCCAGGAAAACAGCAGAGGATGGATACAAACACTGCTAAAAAACCCTCTGGAGGCTGCACAAGAGGCGGGGAAGATGCCACAACAGAAGGGCTGGATTTTGGAATTGTCCACACTCCAAATCTGGCAAAGCTGGAGCTTAAATGCCCCAAGGTTCTGCTCCAAGGCCTCCCCAGCTCGTGGCCAGAAAAACTCAGCCTCAAATCCAAAGCTCAGCTTGCTGAGCCTTCAAACTACCCCAGAGCCCAGCCTAAACCCGGCTCAGCACGGCACAGCTTCACCTACAGGTGTGAAAGGCTGAGCCTATTGCTGGGATTAACCTCACCCAGGCTCTGCCACCAGGAGAGCTCAGCAAGTCCCTGAGTCAGGTTTAACCCTTGGATCCTTCCCTGCTCCTGCTTCCCAGAGGTGGGAAGAGCTGAGGGTGGGGAGAAGGCACCAGGAGAGCTCAGCATGTCCCTGATTCAGGTTTAATTCCTGGATCATTCCCTGCTCCTGCTTCCCAAAGTGGGAAGAGAACCAAGGCTCTCTGTCAACACAGGGATGCTCCAGCTGAGCATCTCCAAGAGTCCTGAAAGCCCTGAGGATCATTATCCCAATCCTTCCATTAGAAATGGAGTTATTAACCACATTTTACACAGGAAAGTGGAGCAGGGAGATCCTGAAAGGAGCTGCAGGGCTTGGGGAAGAAACATTTGGGGACTCACTGGCAATTTGGAAAAACTAAGGAAAATGATTTAGGCTGGATCAAAACAGGCTTTTATTTTAAAAAACTTTTGGCAAATCCCAAACTGGAAGGAGATCTCAGAGGGCAATATTGGGGTTTTATTGAGGTTTTTTTCCACCTACCTGCAAAACCAGCAGCACAAAACAGGACCACGGGGTGGCAATTAAAATAATTACAAAAAATGAGATCCCTGCCTCTTTTCCCCCTCGCTTAATGGCAGCTCATTAAAGGTAATAACGAGGATCCCATTTGGACATGGCAGCACAAAGTCCTTGCGGATCTTTCATCTCCTCTCCCACCTGGAATCCTCCTCCCAGGGTCTCCCAGGGAGCAGCACTGGCTGCTGCCTCCTGGATTTGGGGTTTCTCCACTTTCCACCTGTTGCTGGGACTCTCAGTGAAGGCTCCCAGGTGCCAGAAGGATCCTGGTGGGAGAGGGAAGCTTCCAATGCTCCAAATATTTCGAGGTCAGGCAGGAATTTGTAACCCCGGAGAGTCTGTCTGGAGCTGGAGCTGGAGCTGGAGCTGGGTGTGGGGCTAGGGAAGGGGAAATCCAGCTCCGAGTGCTTTGATGGGGATGTGCCACCCCAAAAAGTTGTCTCTGCCCTGAGGAGGGAGGTCCATCCCCTGTGCCTTGAGCTGATCCGAATTCCTGAGGCACAAAAGCCTGGAATTCAGTCCCAGTGCTGGCTGTGTCCTTCTGGGAGATGCAGAAAATCCTCTGAGGTCTCTGCCTTGTCCCTCGTCCCCCTGCCCCATCCCTGGGCGTGTCCCGGGTCAGGCTGGATGGGGCTTGGAGCACCTCTGTGGACACACACAGAAATGGAGGGATGACTCTGAAGCCGCTTTGCCCCATCCCAAGCAGCTCATCCCTGCTTTTCCCCTTCATTCCTCCTCCCCCTAGTGTTCCCACTGTTTTTGGGGAGAAGGGAAGCTTTTCCAGGGGCTCTTGGGAGAATTTTGTCCTTTCCTGAGTTCATTTTGACCCACGGAAAGGCAGGACAAGAAGCCGAACCTGTTGCAATCAGGGTTTTTCCTGCTCTTTCCTGCTGCTGTTCCCTGCTGGGATTTGGGCCCATCTGGAGCAGAAAGGAGGATTTTGCCTCAGAGGCAGGAAAATTAGGGAGTGATAATCCCTAAAAAGAGGAAAACTACCTCAAGCAGCTGATTTTGTATCAGCAAATGACACCAATAAACACACAGAGCCCGCGAGAATTCCGGCGGCCCGCGGGAAGCTCCAGGATTCAACTCCAGCTGCTCCAGCCAGTCTGGCATCGGAGCATGACCCCAGGAAAAAAAACAGGATTTTTATTTTCCATTTGATCCCGGAGAGGTGGATTGTGTCTGGTTTTGCTGAGCTCTTCAGCCCCTCTGGAGGGCTGGGGAATGATGCAGGCCCGGTGTTATCCCAGGAGAAAATTTCATTTCCCTGCTTTTAGGCCGGAACATCCCTGAGCTGTTCCAGCTGTCCGGGAGTGAAGGTTCCTTGGGAATGCTGCACCTCAGTCATCCTCCTCTTCCTCCCCAAGAATCAGAACTGACAAGGACACCACAGCCTGGGGCTTTTGGAAGGAGAAGGGAAAATGCTCCTGCTGTGGCCGTTTTGGGGTGGAATGTGCTGAATCCTGTGCTGCATTCCCAGGGGGCTGGAGAGGTCTGGAGCTGCTCTCCCTGCTCCTGCCATCCTTATGGAATGCTGCACTTTCCTCTGGCCCTCACCTGCCCTACACAGATGCTGGAAGCCCCTTGGAGTCGTGCACCCTCCCTCCTTCAGGGGAATAACCCTGCATGGATTCATCCCAATCCTTTGGGAAGCAGCTGCACGTTCTCCTTCCCATACCCAGCAGAACTGATAACTTTGAACCCAATCTGATCCATTTTTTCCCCAAAAGTTTTGTTGGGAAACTCTCCTTGAACTCACCCAGCTTGGGGGGAGGGTTTCTCTTTCACCTCCACTTCCCACCTTGCAGAGCAGGGGCTGCCAGGATTCCAATCCCCATTTCCAAGTCTGTCTTGTGGCTTCCAGTGGCCCTAAAATCTGCAAATGAGATCTGCTGGAAATTCCCTGGCCTTGGCCCTGCTTTTGCTGGGGAAGTCTCTGCACCTCCCATATCACCCAGCCCTCCTTGGGCAAACAGCAATTGTGCATTTGATACTTTTATCTTTGCCCACTTCGCCGTTTTTCAGCTGCTAAATTGCATTTTTGTGGGCTCGTCTCTCCCTTTTTATTTCAGTTTACGTCGGGTTCTCTCCCCGCTGTAACCGTACTCGGAGGAAGATTTTAATTACCTCCCTTTAGAGCCAAATGACAAGTGGAGCATGTCACTGGGAGCTAAAGTATCACTTGGAAATGCAAAAGGCCCGGCTTTATCGGGCTTAAAAGCTTTCCTGGAATCTGTTCAAAAACTGCTGACTGGGCAGGATTAAACATCCTGATGTTCACTCAGAGATCTCGGCATGTGGTGTTCTTTTATTCCCCAGGGGAGCGGTGAAACTGCAGCCCTCGGGCCTTCTGCTCCAATATTCTCCAGGTTTTGTCTCCTTTGTGCACCAGGGAGGAGCTGGAGCTGTGGGGATGGGACTCTCCAAACTGCTTTCCTGGGAGAGGCACCATTCCTTCAAAGGATTTCAGGTGTTCCCGGAGCAGCAGGAAAGCTGAGGAATGCTCCCTGTCCTCACACAGCCGCCTCAGGCTGGGCAAGGATCCTGGAATTCGGGATCCCGCAGCGTAGGGACGGCCTGAGCACATCCAGGCATTGGGAATGGAGTTTGGTGTGAGGGGTCAGCAAACGCAGCAGGGACCCACCTTGGAATGGTTGGGACAATGATTGGAAGTTGGGGGTGGCACAGGGCGAGCAGGACAAGGTGAGGCCGGTGCTGTCCCTTCCCACCTCTCCTGGTGGAGATGTCATCCCGTCAGGATGAAGAGACTGGAAAATTGGGGTAAAAATGGCCAGAACTGACTATTCCCATCACCCCCCGTGAGTCCCATGGCCACGTCGTACTGGGCAAGGACCCTGGAACTGGGAATTCTGCAGCCCAGGGGCAGCCTGACCTCATCCAGGCATTGGGAGTCCCCAGTTGGGAAGGGTCAGCAAATGCAGCTCCTTGGAACGGTTGGGACAATGATGGGAAGTTGGGAGTGGCACAAGGTGAGGCCAGTGCTGTCCCTTCCCACCCCTCCTGGTGGAGATGTCATCCCGTCAGGATGAAGAGACTGGGAAAAAAATGGCCAGAACTGACTATTCCTACTCACCCCCTGCCAGGAGCTCCACGCTGGATTTCCCCGAAGGCTGCAGGGAACAGGGAATCTCTTAATTTATGGCAGCAGGTTTTCCCTTCCCTGAGCACAGCGAGACGATCCCGATCCTCCGGCCAAGAGCTCCTTCAAAATGCTTGGGAAGGAGAACTGTGGGATGTGGAGGGGAAACGCTTAATGGTTTAAAAGGCACATTGGACCTGCAGGGCTGTGCAGATTGAAGGAATCCTGAGGGAGCTGGAATTCCTCATTTTTAATAGGAACAGGAACCACCTGCCTGCAATCACCCACAGAACCCGGGGATATTTTGCAAGGGAAGAGCAGCATAAATGCTTTTTACTGGAATGTTTAACCCACTGCGAGTTTTGGAGCTTTTGCTTCTTTTAATTGAAAACACACTTTTGGGAAGTGCCGTGTGCTCCCCTCCAGCCTTCCCAAGAAGCAGGAACGAATCCCAACATTGGCTGCGGGGTTTGAAGAGCAAACACGGAGCTGCTGTTCCTCCTTCCCAAAACCCCTCAGGCTGATTGACGGACACATCCTCATTTTTAACTCCTGTTGCTGAAACTTCCCATGCTCAGATCTCCCAGGAAAAGCTCATCCAGGAGCTGGGAAAAGCTCTAGCATGGTGTCCCAGCAGCTCCTGGGCAGAGAGAGGACAATTCTCAACAATTCTGTAGAATTCCAAGTAAATCTGAGAATTTTGGGGTGGCGTTTGTTTCACTTTTTAAAAATTCCTTTCAAAAGCTCTTGAAAAATTCTTTCAAAACCTCCAAATAGCGACAGCACCAGGCAGAGGTCTGCGAGAAGGTCTCCCTGAAAGATCCCCATTTTCCTTCCTGCAGATTGATTGACCCCGACCCCGTTTCCCCAAAGCCACCACTGAAGGTTTTGAGATCATTTTCTCTTTTTTCACACAGCCAGGCCGAGCTCATCACCCCAAATTCTAACCAGCTGGGAAAATGCTGCTCTGCTTTGAGCCAAAATCCAACATTGGGGCATTTCGTTGATTTTCCTGTTTTTTTCCTCCCCTTCCAGCCAGGGAAAAGCACCAGTTCTGCATCCCCGACCCCTGTGTGTGTGTGTCCTACAGCTCGGATCACCTTTTGTCCCACTGCCTTTCTGCAGGGACTGAGAATTCCCTTCAATAAAAGGCTCCCATGAACGTCCCCTTCTCAGGGATATCACACAACCAGGCCTGCAAAAGCCTTTTATGAGGACATTCACCTCTGACGGGATAATTTTACCTATCAGATCACATAATCTCTTCCCCTGATGCCGAGCCAGGAAATGAAAAGGGAGCAGCGGGGAGATTTCTGCCTCGAGAGCCAGTTCTGCTGTGATGACAGCCTCGATTACTCGGTCCCAGCCCTCTGAAAGGACCAGCACGGCCTAAAATGACAATGCCCAAGGAGACAAAAGGTGGGGCAAGGGACAGAGCAGAGCCCAGACAGTTTGAGATCAAATTATCAGCGTTTAGCCTGTCCATAAATATTTTAGCAGGCTCGTTAGGAGCTCAGCGAGTGAAGACGTCTCTGGGCCGTGCTCGTAATGTTTGATGCAAACACAGGTGGCTGGGAAAAAACCCCAGAGTTTAAGAGGATTTGGGAGAAGAGGATTGAGATTAGCGCACAAGCGGAGTGAAATGTTATCCCTGCTCTGCTCCCGGGGCTCTGGCTCCTGCCCGGGATCCCTCTTCAGTGGGTAACACAATCAGAGGCAGCAGGTGATTAACAAACACCTGCCTGCAAAAGGAAACTGTTTCTGCCCCAAAAGGACGGAGCTGAGGGTTCTGCTGAGCCCTGGGGCTGCAGCTCCTCAGGGTCGGGACTCCGAGGGCCGCTGGAGGCTCCCCCACCTCTCCTTGCCCCTGGAATAGGTGATGGTGCTGCCACGGCCCCTCTCCTTCCGTGCCCGCCTGGATCTGAGGGGCAGGACACAGACACTCTGTCTGTGCTCCCCTCAGGATGGCACTGTCTGGGAATTCCACCTTTCTCTTGCCCTGCAATCCCATTATTCACTGATTCCAGGGAAGCAATTCCCTGCCCCTGGAATAGCTGATGGTGCTGCCATGGCCTCAGCCCCGGGAGCAGGGAAGGGCTGAGGGGTCCCTTCTGTCCCTTCCCTTCTGCTCTTTAATCAGGGAAACTTCCACAGGAGATCTGGGACAGTTCTTCCTTCTGCTCCCCTCCAGCAGCTTTCAGCAAAATTCATCCTGAGCCTTTTCCAGTGAAATCCAAGCCCTCCCTTCTCCGGCATGGGGAGAGTTGAGCCTTCCCTCTCTTTTTTGGTTTGAAGATTGCTCTCGTCTGCTTTCCCAATTCCCTTTTCCTGAGGCCAAGCCCTCATCCCGTCATTCCTCCAGCAGGCTCTTGGTTCACACCCAACATGTGCTCACTGCCCTGCCTGCCTGGATTGTTTTCCATCCTTCCCAAAGTGCCCATGGATTATTCCTGCAATTCCTTGGGTTATACCTCGCATTTGTCCCTCAATAATCTCATTTTGGGGTCACTCGGAGGTCCAACCGGTCCCCGGTTCCTCCAGCACTTCCTAATTTATTAAACATACGCTTGATTAGGTTACTCTGATCATTAATTAGAAGATTAAATAGGATCAGAGCTTGGGAAAATTCCCTAAATCCATGGAATTCAGGTGAGCCGCCTCTCCCTGCCAGTCCCCACACCCACCCTGACACAGACAGGCCAAATCCCAAAGTTTTGTCCATCGGAGTAAATCCGATGTAAATCATCAGCTCTGTGCTGGCGCTGCTGCCACTGCACCTGAACAATCCAGCTTTTGAAAGATAAGGCATTTCCCCCCTGGAATGTCAGCATTTTGCTGGAAAACCTGTACTGAAATGTCACCATTGTTCTCCCCAGATCACTTTTATGGTTGGATAACAAATGAGCGACGTCCACTGAGCCGCTTGTCAAAACACCTGAAAGGGCTGTGTCCTCTTCTTCCCTTTTTCCCCTGGATAAAATGCCATTTTTATGGGAAATGTGCATTGTGGCTCCAGGTTTCATTTGATTCCTCAGCCAGGAAAATATCCCGGTGTGCTCTGAGCCACAAGATCCACGTCAGGCACGTCAAAAACCCCGAGGGGATAAAGAGCTCTGGGGGAGCAAAAAGGGGAACTCTGGGAGGACAATCCCGATGCAAACTGGCCTGTTGACCTTGGATGGGGTCCAGAGCACTCCCCTGGCATTGAAAGGCCCAACCCCGGACTGACGGGATGTCATTCCATCAAAATGTGGTTTCTACCTCGTGCTCAGCTGAGGAAAGCCCTCTCCTTGGGCAGGACACAGACGCTCTCTTTGTGCTCCCCTCAGGAGGAGAATTTCTGGGAATTCCACCTTTCCCTTGCCCCACAATCCCATTATTCACTGATTATGGGGAAGCAAGGCCCTTGCTCCCACTCCCGGGGTATTTTCTGGCTGGAGCAGGAAGCTGCAGCTGGGTTGGTAACAGAGACATCTCCCCTTTGATTTCTTCCCTTTTCAGCTCCTCCACGAGCCTTCCCGGAGAATATTCCTACATGAAAGAGAAGGAAAACCCACTTGGGATGTTCTTCCCATCCAGCCAGCCGGAGCCATGATGATCCTCACGTCTGGCTTCCCATGGAACACAGGACATGCCTTTCCACACCTGGCTTAGGAGCCCTGTGTGAGCTGGAGCGGATTTTTGGGGAGAAACTCCTCGGCTTGAAGCCTTCAGGAATCCACAGCACACCTCAATAATTCCCTGCTTGTTCCTCCTGGTGTCTGCAGCTCGAAGCTCCAAGGGCAAAAGGCAGGCACCTGTGGTTCCTATGGAATTCCTCTCCTTAGGAATGTCTGAGGGCTGATGGGCATTGAGGACAATCCCAGTTCCTGGAAAAATACAGGGATCAGGCTGATTGCTGAGCTGCATTTTCTTTATCACACAAACCCAGCATTCGGAGCTGTTTGTAAATGAATCCCTCTGGAAACAAAAACGCTCCTGAAAATCAGGATTTAGGAAAACTCCGCAGGGATTTGATAGGACCAAGCACAAAAGTTCTTTTTGGGAATCAGAGCATCCGTGCCAGTACCAGGGCGGCAAACCTGAAACCACCTTAACTGCACTTCCAATTTTCTGTCCCCCTCTCATTGCCACCCCCACGGATTCGGTAGCCCAGAGCTGGGGGTGGGGACTCCCGGGAGCTGCAGCAGCATCAGAGGGAGGACGCCCAGATCCACCCCCTCCCAAAGGATTGTGCATCCCTGGGGCAGCTCATCCCCATGTTTGGATTTATGCCCTCCTTCTGGAACGTCTCCAACCCTTTCCGGGGAGTTGCCAGGTGCTGAAAGGGTTAATGGGGGCTATCTGCTGGTTCCTGGTGGAGGCTGGAGCGGCTTTGGAAGTGGCCAATTAATCAGCCCGGCCGCTTCTCCTGCTCCTCCAGCTGCGCTGCGTTATCCCGGCAAATAAAGCCAGCTGGGAAGGGAAAGGCTCCAGGCAGAGAGATAACCCCGTCCATCCGCAGGCAGATCCCCCTGGATCATCCCGGAGGGAGGCAGATCCCCCCTTTCCGGGGGTTCAGAGTTCAGGCTCATTAGCGGGAGCTAATCAGGGAGGCAGGGCTGATGGCAGAGCCCTGCTCGCCCTGCCCTGGCCCGCGGGGAGGACAAGCCCTGGGCTCCCACACGGGCGGCAGGGTCATTAATTAGCTCCTTGATGAGCCCCCGAAGTGCCTCTTGTGTGCCCTGACCCTGCCCGGGGTGCAGGTGCCCCCTGCTCCATCTCCCAAAAACCCTCCAGCACCTGGGGATGTGGGAGGCGAAAGGCCACGGCCGCGGTGCAGCACGGGGTGGTTTGACAAAAAAAAAGTCGTGTTTTGGGTGAAACAGAGGCCTTGGAGCAGCCGAGGGACGGGGTGTAGACACGAAGGTCAGCAGAAAAAAAATCCAGGGATTTTCCCGAGGTTGGGATATTCACCTGGGGAGGAGCCGAAGAGAGGAGCAGGGTCACTCTGGATCATCCCCGCCCAGCCACGGGCCCATCCTGCCCACGCTGCTGTGCAGGAAAAGGATTCATTGCCCTGAAAATCATTAGGAAAAGTTGGCCCAGGCGAGCAGTGGGGTCTGAGACAGCTTAATCCCAAAAGAGCTGCTAAAATTCCCCATCCCAGCTCGGGCCAGCTGGGTCCTGGTGTCGTGTTGGTCACGGTGCCGGTGGGTGGCGGAGCCGGGGATGACACCAGGCAGAGATGGGACTGGGGACACCTGCCCTGAGTACCACACACAGCTGGGAGCAGCCAAAGTCCTCAATCCACCACCCAGGGCAAAAATTTGGGAGTGTCATCCCCACAAGCACCCCTTGGCCCACAGGTCCCCAGCTCAGGAAGGACATGGATATGTTGGGGAGAGTCCGAGGAGGCCACGGAGCTGCTCCGAGGGCTGGAGCCAGGCTGGGAGAGCTGGGGGTGTTCCCCTGGAGAAGAGAAGGAACCAGGGAGGCCTCAGAGCCCCTTCCAGGGCCTAAAAGGGCTCCAGGAGAGCTGGAGGGGGACTGGGGACAAGGCATGGAGGGACAGGACACAGGGAATGGCTTGACTTTAACAAAGATTAAAATTAGATGGGATATTGGGAAGGAATTCCTGGCTGTGAGGGTGGGGAGGCCCTGGCACAGGGTGCCCAGAGAAGTTGTGGCTGCCCCTGGATCCCTGGCAGTGTCCAAGGCCAGGCTGGGCAGGGTTTGGAGCACCCTGGGATAGTGGAAGGTGTTGGGGTGGGACTGGATGGGCTTTAAGGTCCTTTCAACCCAAACCACTCTGTGATTCCATGAATCTGTGCCCATTGCGCCAGCGTTGGATTGCCCAGGCGAGCCAGGTCCCTGCAAACACCTCAGCCCCAAATCCTGGATCTACACTCCTGACTGACCCGTGGCACCCCAAACAAACCCCCCATTCCACAGCAGAGCAGCCCAAGGAGCATCATCTGGCTGGGAGAAGCTCCCAGGGGGAGGGCAGCCCCTGGCTGGGCACAGATGTCCGACTGCACCCGCACATTCCAGACTGGATTCGATTTTCTGCTCCTCATGCAGGGCCCTGCGGAGCAGCAGCTGCCTCAGACTGCACCTAAGATACAGAAATGGAGGCACAATACCTTATTAGAAAGGAATGCATGTCTGAGCAGGGATACTGTTACCTTCCGAGGCGAAGGGGGAGGCGAAATGCTGGGAAGAGGAAGGAAAAGTGACAGGGATCCGAACTGCCTCGGAGCAACGAGACAAGAAACAAACCCGGGAGAAAAAATCCCATTAACCCCATCCCCTTCCTGTGCAGCTAAAGGAGGGATGAGTCCTGTGCCACGCTGGGGGAGGACCTGGCTTTGCCTCCCAAATGCTGGGAAGAGAGGATGAGCCTTGGCACTGTTTGCTGCTGGGAACAGCCCCTGGGCACCGGGATATGGAGGCAAATCTGTGGATTCGGGAAACCTGCACTGCCACGCTCAAGCGAGGCCAGGGTTTCATTCCAGGGCTGAAAATCCCTTGGAGCACAGTGGGGGATTTGGTCCATCCAACAGAATCCTGGGCATCCCTGCAGTGCAGGACATCCCTGCTGTGGATGTGGAGCCTGGAGGCCACCAGGGTGGGTGACTTGGTGACACTGGGTCCCCTCCCCACACTGCTCTTGGGGCAATTTTGGGGCAATCCTGTCTCAGCCTCCAGGCCTGGCAGAATTCCTGCCTGGCAGAATCCAGGGAACACCCAGGGAAGAAGAGCTGAGCCGGATGCCAGCGCTCCACGGCCACAGCAGCCCTTGAGAGCCGTGTGGGGTTTTTGGGGAGCCAGGATACTTTGCTGTCCCCAGACTGTCCCCCAGGAATTGCCCCCAGAGCCCCCCCATGGCTGCCCAGGTGGGTCAGAGCAGGAACAAATCCATGCTGAGCCTGCCAGATCCTCAGCTTTGATCTTCCCAGGCAGGGATGGGAAGGAACACCTGCAGAATTATTCGGGAACGAGGGCAAGGAAAGGTTCTGGCATTGAAGGCGCTGCTGGAAGAGCTTGGAGCCTGCCTCAGTTTTAAGGAGCTGCTTTTCCCAGGGGTTTTTCAGGCCTGTTTGTTTTTCCAAGCCCTTTTCCCTCAGCTGGGCACTTATTCCCTGTGTTTTCCCCAGCGTATCCCTGTTGGTCATTGCCATGTCCATGGGGAAAGGGAGGAGGGACGGCCCCGGGGCTGTGGGGCAGTGGCTGTGCCACCCCCCACGAGGACCTGGGACATCGTCCTGCTCCTCCAGCCAAGCCCTGAGGTTTCCTGGGAATATTCTGTGCCAGCTCGGACCAAGGAAAACACATTTGTGGAGCATCTCCCTCAGAACAAGGGCACCAAGCGGTGCCAGCAACCATGGAAACCGCGGGGAAAACAACAGAAAGCCATGGCTGTGTGCAGCTCCTGGGAGCTGCAGGAGCTGGATTCCCGCATGGAAAGGGAATTCGGTGCTCACTGGGCACGCTGAGAACCCTGTGGGTGTGACCTTCCAGGGATGTGCTGGTGATAAAGGTGGGGAGAGGGGGATATGAGGCAGGGAGAGGGAGGGATATAAATCCAGCGAGAGGGGGATATGAGGCAGGGAGAGGGAGGGATATAAATCCAGGGAGAGAGGGATGTAGAGGCAGGGAGAGAGTGGGATATGAGGAGAGAGGGATATAAATCCAGGGAGAGGGAAGGACATGAAGGGAAGGAGAGAGGGGGATATCAAGCCAAGGAGAGAGGGATATAGAGCCAAGGAGAGGGGGATATCAAGCTCTGTGCTCAGCAGTTGATGTTGGCCAAAGTCCTTGGTAGAAGCTGAAAAGCCTTGTACAAAGGTTGGACATTCCTGTTTTAGGGATGTTCCTTAGCAAATCCCAGTTTGGGCACCTTTGGCAAGGGAAGAGCAGGACCTGCTCCAGTTTAGTCCACAGGATTCCCACTGGAATCAAGAGGAGGGATGGGAAAGGAACTCAGGACCTGTGGCAGCTGTCGGGGAGGTCCAACCCCTTCTCAGCCTGAACCCAGGCAGAGCCAGGCCCTTATTCCCTGCAGGAAGACCAGGTTAAGCCAGACCCAAATCCAAGAATTTCCAAGCCCTGACAGTGGATGGGGACCCAGTGGAGTCCCAGGAATTTTCACCACCGAAGACATGGAAACGGAAATTCCGAGCCTGGTTTGTCTCCAGGCTCTGTGAGGAGGATTTCAGGGAGAGGAGTTGGTTTTCCTGCTAAGGATCCCTTCAGCTGTGATGATTTGTGACAGGCATAATCCCAGCCTAATTAGATTTGGGGGCATGTGCTGAAAGCCCTGCACACTTTCATGTGGGCCGGGCTTTAGGGAGACTCCTGCTTGTTCTGCACAATTGTTTTCAAATTAATCCTTGGAAACTCCAAGAAATCCAACAGGAGCAATTTAAAAAGACTTTCATCTTGAATTCTCCCCATCCAGTCGTGTACCAGGTTCCAGTCTCGGACATTTCCCCTCAAAAATGTGCCAGGCTGTCTCCTCCCATCCCATCACTGCCATCAGCTGTGCTGAGCTGCTCTCTGAGAGTTTTAATTCCGTTTGCTCTTGGCTAAACTCCATTCCTAATCCTATTTTCGCCCCTTTCGATCCAATTTAATCCAGCTTCTGTAAGTCAAAATTAATTACTCCATGTGCTCTCCCAGCCCTGTGGGCTGAGGGGAGAACGGAGAAATCCCACCTGGGCATCGAGGGCGCCTCATGGCTGCTCTTGTCCAGGGAAGCTGCAGAGGGAAAGGCGTCAGATGAGAAAATCCCAGTGTTTGTGGCAGTTTTGTTATCAGTGTTCCATCCTTGTGGATTTCTCCTCGTGGGATAGGGATGCCCATGGAGGAATGCTGATATGCCGGGGACAAGGAAAGGAGTCAGCAGCTCCAGGTCACCTCCTCCCCTTTCCTTCACCTCCTCAGGGATTGCTCATTTGCCTCTCATTCCCAGAATTAATTATTCCTTGTGTCCAAGCTTTGCCGAAAGGGAAAGGGAAAGGGAAAGGGAAAGGGAAAGGAAGGAAAGGAGCCTGCTCCCACACCTCTCAGGTTTCTTCTCCTGCTTTATGACTTATCCCACCTAAAAATTGGGTCTGTTCCTTCCAGGGATGCTGTGGATTGGAATTAACTGGGATTTGTGAAGTATCCTGAAGATGTAAAGCAGAATTCCTGCTGAGCTCCAGAATAATTCCTTTATCCCTCGTTTGCAGGCACCTTGGAGCTCTCATCATCTGTGATGATATTTATTCTGATTTTTCTGATTTCTCACACCCTCCCTTTTCTTCTCTTTCTCCAGAGGGATCATTTCCACACTACAAAAACTTCCCAAAAATCAGGCTGACGAGGAAAATATTAAAGAAGAGAGGTTGCTCTGCCTGTGCCTGTGCGACAGGGGAATATCCTGCAGCTGTGACAGATCCTCACCCTGAGGAACTGCAGTGTCCCAAGGAACCGGGAAAACATTTCCAGGCCAGTCTGGACGGGGCTTGGAGCACCCTGGGATAGTGGAAGGTGTTGGGGTTGGGACTGGATGGGCTTGAAGGTCCCTTCCACCCCAAACCATTCCAGGATTCCGTGAGTTCTGTAAGGGGCTGTGCCTTTCCTAAGTACCTGGTCCTATAAAAAAGAAATCCAGACCATTCCTATTTTGGAATTCTTTTCTCCCTTTAGCTCAAACAACAGAAGTTCATGTGGCAGAGCTGATTGGCCAAAAAATGAATGTCAGAATTTCCTGAGCCCTTTTAACCCCCACCAAGGCTTTTGGAAATGACTTGTGGAAACAAAAACCACCCCAAAAGCCACAAAGAAGAGAAAGGCGCTGCTTGACCCAGCCGTGCTCCAGGAGCCCGCTTGGTGGGAAAGCATCTCCCAAGGGATGCAGAATTCCTGCTGTGTTCCATCTGCCCACGGAGCTGTGCCCTGAAACGCTGCTCTGGCAGCGCTGAAGTGGAGCAGGCACAAAGGTGCTCTTTCATTGGGGAAAGCATCATCTTCAAGTAATTAACTGGGGATTAGCCCCAAATGATGCCCAAACAAATGAGATAGGAAGGGCAGGGAATGGCATTCCTGCCCTGATCCCAGCGTGGAGCTGTGCCAGGGCAAACAGTGCCTGTGGGAGAGTGGAAAAGCAGGATTGGCAGTCAGAGTTGGGTGTTGTTTTCCCAATAAAAGGAGCTCGGGGCAGGCAGTGCCTTTGTCACCTTCCAGTGTCCCCAGAGCTCGACTGTCCCTGTCTCTCCACGGTGCTCACAGGGATGGCCGGGGATCGCTGCACTTCCAGAGCTGGAATTCCAGCAGCAGCTGAAGGAACAGCCCCGCTCGTCCTGTGAGGTTTCCTCCAAACAATCCCCTCCTTCCATGGCTGCTGCAGAGTTCAGGAAGGGACAGAAGGAGTGAGGTTTTTCTGGGAATGAGTCTGTGCCTGCTGTTCGGCCTGGCCTGGGGGAAGTGTCCTGCTCATGGCAGGGTGATCCTGAAGGTCCCTTCCAGCCCAAACCAGTCCATACTTCCATGGCTCCATTCAAGGGAAGCACATCTGGGAAGTTCTTCCTCTGGAAGGAGCAGGAACTGCCTGAGGTCCAGGTCCAAGGCTTGCTCACAAAGGTTCTTTGCAGATTAAACCCTGGTCTAAACCTGGGACACTGGAAGGTGACAAAATTCCTCCCCACCCACTCAGGGAGGAGTTCCTTCCCAATATCCCATCTTGCCTTGTCCACGTGTAGCCATTCCCCTTGTCCTGGCACTGCATCCTGACCGCCCTGGGAGCAAATCATTCCCTCTTGGAAAGCCCGTGTGGAGCAGAAGGAGCTGGAAAAGCCGGGAGCAGGAATGGAGTGTGTGTGAGGTGACTTTACAACCGCGCTGCTCCGGGAGGGCCATAAAAGGGCACAGCCCAATTACCGGGGTTTACTTAAGAAGGGAACGTTTAAATGAGGTGCATCACTGTTTGTATGGCACGGGTTTCATTTCGGTCCTTGCTCTGCACCCCGAAATAAATCAGCTCTGTTGGATCTGCAGAGCTGGAGGCATTCCTGAGCGGGAGGGAATGGAATGGAGCCGCCGCTGGAATTCTCCTTCTAAATCACCCCCGGCTCTGTCTGCATGCGGCGACACTTGAGACAATTAATTCCAGCTAATTAAAGGTGTGAGTTTCGAGCAGATCAGCTCAGCCACCCTGAGCAGCCCTCTCCATTTCACAACTCGGACGCTGCTGATCCAGCTCGGATCGATTCCCTCGGCGTGGGATGGAAGAAATGGAATTAAGGCCGTTTGAAATGTGAATGAACATCTGCTCCAGCCTTTTCCAGGGATTTCATTTATCCATTTCTTTTCCCTGAGCATCCCTGGCTTTTCTGGAGCTTTGCAGGAGCTGTGCAGGTTGGGTGGGCAGCTCCACTCTCCTGAATTTCAGCTCTGTTGGGAATCTCCAGCATCCAAAGTACTGCCAGTACTGGAACCCCACGGATGGCACTGCCAGGCTCTCCATGCCCTGCTCCAGCCTCTCCCATCTTTCTGCCCTGTGGAAATGGAATATCTCAGCTCATTGCTGAGATCCACTCTGGAGCTCCAGCTGGGAAGGAATTTCCCTGCAAATTTCAGCCTCTCTGTCCAGCCCACAAATCCCTGGATGCAGCTGCTGCTGGGGCCAGGAATCCTCTGGCCACTGGTGCCCAGCCTCAATTTTCATCTTCTGCTGCAGCAGGGGTGCTCCTGCAGCTCTGGAATAACTCACAGATTCCCAGCTCCCACCCTTCCAGGAGCAGGGGTTGGAGCTGCCCATCCAGCACTGGAGTATCCAAACACACCCCCAGCATTCCAAAGAGTGCCATTACAAGGCTCAGCCTTTTCCTGGCTTGGCTCCATCCCTGTGCACACTCAAGGAATTCCTCCTTATTCCACAGGACAGCCAGGAAAGTTTCCAAGTTGGTGGCAAATCCCTCTGAAATTCCCCGCTGGAGCAGTGGGGCCGGAGCCTGGAGCCCTGGAGCTGGAAACACGGAGTGTTGTCGCTGCTCCAGCGGGGAAAACTTGGGATCTGCAGGCACTGGAGCGCATGAAAAAGCCCTTGTGGTCCCCAGAGGCTGCTCCTTGTCATCCCTTCAACTCTGTGCACACTTTTCCTGGGAGGGAAGCGAAATTCCTGCCTCGGGATTGGCGCCACTGTGCCAGAACAGCAGTGACCTCTGCAACCACACAAGATTTAGTGGTGACTTGATTTCAGCTGTAATGAGCCTTTGGAAACCACCAGCAGCCAAATGTTTTCTTCTCCTTTAACTCTTGGTGGATCTCAGGGAATAAATAACGGAGCAGACAGGAATAAATGAGGGAGCAGACGAGCTGGCGGGGCAGGAATGGAGAATTCCCGGAGAATTACCCAGCGTCTGAAGTGGGAGCGCGGTGCTACCTGGAGCAGGGAGGTGCTGAGTGAGAAGTTATTGGGAGAAATGAGGCCTGAACTCCTTCCAGCAGGAGCAGCCCCGGCTGGTGGGAGGCACTGGGAATGGCTGGGAACGTCGAGGAGAATCCGAGATTCCTCCCTGCACTGAGATCCAGGGATTCACTGAGGGGTGGTTTCCTCCAGGCCCTGCTCAGGCACGTGGGAGAGGTCACCTGAGCTCAGCCAGCAGCATCCCACAGAATCCTGAATGGTTTGGGTTGGGAAGGGACCTTAAACTCATCCAGTTCCTCCTCCAACACCTTCCACTATCCCAGGGTGCTCCAAGCCCCATCCAACCAGGCCTTGGACACTTCCAGGGATCCAGGAGCAGCCACAGCTTCTCTTGGCACCCTGTGCCAGGGCCTCCCCACCCTCCCAGCCAGGAATTCCTTTGCAATATCCCATCTCACCCTGCTCTCTGGTAATGTGAAGCCATTCCCTGTGTCCTGTCCCTCCATCCCTTGTCCTCAGTCCCTCTCCAGCTCTCCTAGAGCCCCTTTAGGTCCTGGAAGTTTCTCCAGGCTCTGTCAGGAGAAGCGTGTGCTCATCCTTTTGATTCCCACACAATCACAGAACCAATTAGGCTGGGAAAACCTCTGAGATCATCAAATCCAACCTAAATTTCTGTGCAAGCTGCATCTGCAGGGCATCCCTTTCCCATAGAAAGTGGTCCTGGCTGCAGCCTCCCAGCAGGACCTGCCCTGAGCACCAAAGGCAGCCACAGACCGAGAAAACTCCTCATGGGAATCAAAATCCATTTTAAAAAATCTGGGGGTCACGCTTTGGAACGAGTGTCCAAACTTTTCCACTTCCGCAGCAGAGAGCTGCAGGAGCTGGGTTGATCTGGGGTTCCCCAGCAGGGCTGGAGAGTGGCAGTGTCCCCAGGCCACGGGCGATGCCACCACCGTGCCACCGGCAGCGACGCAGCCCTGCAGGACTGGGCGACCCAATTAATTTGGAACAGCTGGAAACGTCTTTCTGCAGGTTTAATTTGCTGCATGACTGAACCTCTCCTGCGTGAGGATTTAATGTGGGAGAGGAGCAGGGCCCCGGGCAGGGTCAGGCCACGGTGTGATGGAAATGAGGCTCCTTTCCAGGTCCCCCCACGGTGCTGGGATCCACGTGGCACCAGTGGCATCCCTCGTGCTGGTCCCAGTGCTCCCAGCAGAGCTGAGGCTGCCCCAGCACCAGGACAGGGAAACTGGCGCTGCTCAGCCTTCCCTGGCTCCTCAAACCTCGACCCCAGCCCAAATCTCGGCTCCAGGGCAGTTTAGCCCCATTACACAGGTTTGGGAATTCCCAAGCTATTTATCCCTGAGGCCAGGACACCCCAAGGCCAGGGATCTGCTGCATCCAAAGGGAAGGGCATCACCTGTCCCTGCTGGCAGCAGAGGGGCTGCTGGTCACTGAGAATTCCTCAGGAAACGGAGTCTGCTGAGATCCCAAACTCGGCTGCACCACGGATCCCTGCAGCCCAAAGCAGCCCCGTGGGGTGGAGCCAGCAGGAGCCCGCCAGGGGTGAACTCCGAGTCAGGAATTGCTGCTCCCAAGCCCCAGCTCAGCCCCGGTGAATAACACCAAGGGAGAACGGAGCTTTCATCAGGAGCCTGCCCCGCTCTGGCTCAGGGAAGATGAAGAATTCCCATTAAATTCACCTCATGGGCATTTTGTGCCCAACCCTTTGCCCAACCAGCAGCAAACTGCGGCTGAGCAGGGGCTGCTTGCAAAGGCTTGCAGGGATTCACTGCATTTTTCCAAGCACCCCATCCCTTTGTTCGCCTTCTGGTGAACTAATCCAGCCTGATACTCCCATTTTTGTTACAGCCATGACCTTTTCTATCCTGATTCCCATCTAACTCCAACCATTTTGGCAGCTCGGAGCTGTTTGCTGTAACAATAATCCCGCCTCGATGAGCTCCCCAGGTTTATAACCTCTTGTGCTTCACCAGCTTTTATTTAAATAGATAACGTCAGATTCTCACCTGCACTAAGTTGGAGGGAAGTCAATTTATGCCATCAAAAGAGCTGGCCCCGAGTTTTAACTCCATCAAACGCCTCTTTGATCTTTGTTTGGAGGAAAGGGAAAATAGAACAACTTTGTAACTGCAGCGGGTTGTGCCCCATGTTTTATCTCCTGCCTCTAAATCTTCCCGAGTGGAATTGTGCTGTTCCCAATTAGTGACTCCCAGCATGGATTGTGCTCCACGCTGGCCCTCAGGAAGGCCAGGGGATCACACCTTCAACTCATCCTGTGGGACAAAGCTCCTGCTGCGCTGCCATGGTGAGAGGAGAGGACTCCTGCACGCTGCAGGGATTTGGGAACGGCAGGAATTAATCCCACATGTCTGGGCAGTGCCGGGTGCAGGTTTGGCACCACAAGGACAGGCTCTTATCTAATCTCATCTCTCTCAGGTCAAGGAAGGACCTGACCCTGTCACTTGTTCTTGCTACCAGGAAGAACCCTCAGCTCCACACCTGTGGTGCCTCCAAACAAAGGCTCCTCTGTTGGCCACCCGGTGCCTTCTCCTCCTCACCTTCCTCCCCACTCCCGCCGTGACCTCCCTGTGTTCCCTCTCCTGATCCCGCTCTCATCCCATGGAGCAGCCCCTCTGCAGCCAGACAAACCTCCTGGCCATGTTCCCAGTGGGATTTCTCCGGGATGTGGCCTTTGGGTTGCAGAGGAATGTGGGGAAGCTTCTGGAGAGGCTCTTGGTGCCTTCACTGCTGAGCACCCTGTGAGAGGCGCTTTCCCAGTTAAATTCCTGGATTTTCTATATTTCCTTGAGCCGTGGGATCAGCCGGAGCTGCTGAGAGGGTCTGCAAGCTCAATCTAGGCCACTGTGCTAAGCTGGCACACCTGCCCAGCTGCCCTGGTGATGAGTGTCTCACCAAGGACAACGCCAGCCTCAGAGCTGTCACCTGCAGCCGAGCATTCCCTGCCTTGGATCCAAAATCGCGGGAAGTGATGGATGCATTGTCTCCTCAACAAACCAGCTTCTGCTGGAGCTGTGGGAATCCCCCCGCTGGGCTTTGAGTGAGGAATTTAATCAAGTTGGGTCTCCCTCATCTTCAGGAGCGACTCAGGCCAGCTGAGAGGAACATCAAGCAGGCAGCCAGCGTGTCCAGAAGGGAAAGGTTGTCCTTCCCCCTGTTAATTGGAGCTTTGCAGAGCACTGGAGCATGAGAATTTATAACCTTTCCCAGCTATTGCTTCTGGGCTTTTTCTGAGGCTCTCCAGCTCCGGGTGTTTGTGTTTCACCGCTCTTCCTCCTCTCTCCCTGCTGCTCCAGCCCATCCTAACTCACCTGCCACGGCACAAGGCCCCAGCCAGCCCAGATAGGGGTTGTGCAATGAGCTTTTGGAAACTCTGAAAGGTTAAACCATCCTTATAAACAGAGGAAAGGTTATAAAAGTTGTGTTTCCAACCCTCAGCCTCTCCCCAGGCGCCTCAGAGTCATTTTCTTTATGGCAAAAGAAAACAGAGCTTTTAATTCAGCGTCTGTGCTGAGCCCACTGAACACTGGGAAGAGGGCACTGGGTCCTCTCCTGCTTTTAGAGAGCTAATTAATTTTAACTAACTTTGCCATAAGCCTGATTTCCCTTTGTCTGGGCAGAGCAGGAGCGGAGCCGTTCATGGTGTGCGAGACCAAGGCCAGGCCTCACCTGGAGGAGCTGTGACAGCAGCGAGGGGGCCCCGCTGTGACCTCTGGGGACACCCTGCCAGCCCAGGGCTGCAGGAAAACCCATTGCACCAGTGCATGAGGTAACCCACAGACTGGGAGACACCGTCTGCCACTGGGCTGTGCAGCAGCAATCCCCACAGAAGTCCCTGCCTTGTGAAGTTGTCAAACTGTAAAGTTAATGAGGTAGAAATGAGAGCTCGGCGCAGGCGTCTGAGTGCTGGAATTGCTCCCCGACGGGTTCCCCCTGCTCTGATTGCAGCCTGTGCAAATGAAGTGGCTGAGGGTCCCCTTGGAGCCCGGCCAAGTCGCCACTGCTGCTGCAGAGAGCTCCTTTTGCAGCTCCATAAACACGGGGAAGGAGCAACATGTGGCTCCTCGGAACGAGACAAGCAGGAAAAGCAGACAGACATTACACTGCTCCTGTCCCGGGCAGGAAACACCAAACCATCCCAGCCATGCTCACACCAACAGCCCTGCACTGGGCGGGGGGGCTGGGACAGAGCAGGGGAGTTCCTGGAGCCTGGGGACACCGTGGGACACGAGGGCACCGATCGGCATGGAAAAGGTTGGATGGGTTCATGCTGAGTAGTGATGGGGTGGGACAGAGCAGGGGTGTCCCAGGAGCTTGGGGATGCTGGGGGAGATGAGGGTTCAGATTTAGATGGAAAAGGTTGGAGGGGTTTGTGCACTGAGCAGGGATGGGGTGGGACAGAGCAGGGACATTCCAGGAGCTTGGGGACACGGGGACATGAGGGAACAGATCTGCATGGAAAAGGTCGGAGGGGTTTGTGCTGAGCAGGGATGGGGTGGGACAGAGCAGGGGCCTTCCAGGAGCTTGGGGTTGCAACAGGGCACAGGTCTGGACAGAAAAATGTGGAGATTTTTGTGCTTTGCCTCTGAAAAAAGTACTTGGATGGATGGGTTTAGTCAGAGCTGAGGCGGTGTGCAGGGACAGTGATGAACATGCAGCTGGAGAAGGCAGCTGGGGAAGGAAAACCTTTCCTTTGGAGCTGGGCTGTCCCCATGGGGAAGCTGCCGGTGTCTTCCCAGGAACCCAAGGGCAGGGTGAGCACCACCAAACCAACCACGGAAAGGTGAGGGATGGATTGAGCCATCTGCAAACCCTTCCTGGCTGAGGAACTCGTGCATCCTGCTGGGAGCACCCCTGGCTGCCCCACAACTCCACGCTGAAGTGGAGGAGGAATATTAATTGCAGAGAGCAAGAGCAGAGCTGATCCCTCCAAGACATCCAGGCCTGAGGCTTGGGACCAGGAGATTTTGCTTCCAAAAATCTGACCAAGTTCACTTAGAGAAGTGGGCCGTGGTCCTGAAAGGGATTATGTAAGATCTGCATGAGGAAAATCCGAAGGAAGAGCGAACTCGGCAGATTTTCCACCGCTTTCCCAATTGCCAGGAAGCTGAGAGAGCTGCAGCTTGGAGCTCCAGCACAAGCAGAAAGTTTGAGGTGCGCTGGTGATGTCCATCAGGAAAATGCCTTCCTTGTTAAATTAATGATTCCAAACAAATCCTGTCTGCTCCTTCCTTGTTGCCAAAAACATGAGGGTCCTGTTACAACACAGGGCCTCAAGGAACAACTTGCTGAGGACACAAACACATCCAGAGGATTGTGAGAGTGGGAACAAGGGCTGGAACAGGCTGTTAGGATGACAGGAGTGATCTGGTCAGGTTTAAAAGAGCATTTGGACCCTGTTCCTGCAGCAGAGGAGCTGATCCCAGCTTTGAGAACAGCCATCCCAGTGAACCCCTCAGTGGTGTTCTGATCAATGTGAGAACCAGGCCACCCCTCACTGCCCGCTCTGCCGTATCAGAACCATCCCATTTTGGGGATTTAAGGCTCAAATCCATCCCTGGTGCAGGTTATTTTGATAAAGGAGAACCTGGTGAGGTCCTGTACGTACCCAGACAAACACAGGTGGCCCAAGGTCCTCCCTCTCCACACCGTGCAGCAATGGGGAGATCAGGAAGATCAAGTCGACACCAAATTGGGCACGAATTAACATCCCCGTGAGCTCCCTAATGCAGCACAGTCCCACAGCTGTTCCCTTTGCTTTGGGACTTCCAGAGCTGCCGACTAGCCACGGTAGGAAATTGCCAGGCTGTGACTTTGGATTCTGCCAAGAGGCTTTGGAGAGGCTCCAGGGAAGCTCCGTGACAGCTCTGGGGAAGCTCTGAAGTGTCTCATCGGGAGTGGGGATGTCTGGGATGACTCTGGGGAGCGTTTCACATTTGGGGTTATGAAGCTGAGGAGCTGCCAGCTGAAGGGCGATTTTCAAGCATCCCTGTGTTCCGTCCCTGTTCCTCCACCATCCACCGATGTTTCCCTTTCTCTCGGAGAGAAGAGCCAGAATGCAAAGAGGGCAGGAGCCTCCCACCTCCCTGCACGCCTTCCTCCTCCTCATTTACTTTTCCATGGAATCAGGGATTTTCCACACACACACTTTTGTTCCAAGTTGTTTCTCCAGGTTTAATCATTCCCAGGGAATCCGCACTTCCCTGTCTCCTTCTCCCACAGCTGCTGATGTTTTCTTCTCCAAGGGCACACATTTCCCCTGCCTTGCCTTCTCTCTGCACCCTTTCAGGATCCTGCTGCCTTCCCAACCAGGGGCTTGCTTTGTTCCGTGTGCCTCCCAAATCTTGCCAGATGGGCAGTTTCAATCCCAAGGCACTGCTTGGTTTGTAGGAATCCCCAAGGAACAGGAGCTCAGGAGAGGGATTTCAGAAGGAACCAGGCTGCAAAGTCAGCCCATCCATCCAGCTTCATCCCAGCACTTGCTGGTCACCATCCCTGCAGGGGTTGGAAAGCAGACGGGGCCCTTGGGGACACGGTTTAGTGGGACAAGGGTTGGGCTCGGTGATCTTCTCCAACCCAAATTCCACGATTCCAGGACTGTTTCCAGCAAGCCCTGCCAGCCACGGGTGGCAGCTCCTTCCCACCATCCCAGACACAGCTCTGGTCTCTTATCCTGAGTCTGCCTCCCCTCTCAGGGCACAGGAACACCGGATCTCATCCAGGGGATGAGAAATATCTTCCCAGAGCTTCCACACTGCAGGGCAACACTCCTTGAAAGGGTGGGAAGAGCTCCTGTTGTGCAAATCCCAGCTTTATGAGCTCCCATCCCAGCACTGGAACTTAGGATTGGGTTTGGATTTTTTTAAGAAACGTTTTTTGGGGTTTTTTTAAGATTAAAAGCTTCAGGGAACCAAAGCGCTGCTTCTTCCAGCTGTTGGAAAAACAGCAAAGTGGTTTCTTCCTCTTGCAGCACCTGAGACTCGTTCCTGCTGCACCCAAAGCTTGGGTTTATGCCATATTTCCAATTTTACATCCCCAAATCCTCCCTTCCCCAGTTAGGCCCAGTTTGCTGTGCCTCCAGCCTCTCCCATGCCTGGATTTCCCCTTTCACATGGGCTCAGCCACCAGGAAAGCCGTGAGCAGCCTCCCAGCTCCTGGGCTGTGCCGGGATGCAGATGTTGCGCATGGATACTCCCCGGTGCTGTCACAGCTGGACATCCCATTAATAGCAGCAATATTTGGGTTGAGCCATTTTAATTGAAACCACGGCTGGGATTTTTTATTCCACCCCCCCCCCCCCCCCAACTCATAGGCAAACGTGTTCCTGTCGTCCTTCCCAGGACAGTTATTGCTCGGAGACATCTGGTTTCCCAGTTCCAGCGGCACAGACGGATTTCCACCGTGTAGTTCCTCGCCTGTTGACAGGGCAGAATTTTTTAATATGGGGTTACTATCATCCAGACTTCCTCCACCTCCTCGTTTAGGTGATGGAAACCTCTAAACAGTCCCTCAGCTCCTCCATCTTCAAGCTGCTGGCCCCGGTTTATGAGCTCACAGACACGACACCTCCATGTCTGATTTCCCTCTTCCCTCCCCTCCAAGGTGAAATCCAAGCCCCAAATGTGAACCGGACCTGATGGGGGTTTTTTTGGGTTTTTTTTTTTTAGCCCTTTTGTTGAGGTCTGTTCCATAGAAACCAGAGCAGCAGCTTGGAGCACCAAGGGAAAATCCTCCCAGGTCCGTAAGGGGGATTCTAAAAAAGAGGGAGAGGGGTCTTTATATGGACAGACTGTGGCAGGTCAAGGGGAAATGGATTTAAACTGCCAGAGGGCAGGGAAAGATGGGATTTTGGGAAGGAATTCCTCCCTGGGAGGGTAGTGAGGCCCTGGCACAGGTTGCCCAGAGAAGTTGTGGCTGCCCCTGGATCCCTGGAAGTGTCCAAGGCCAGGCTGGACGGGGCTTGGAGCACCCTGGGATAGTGGAAGGTGTCAGGGGTGGGACTGGATGGGCTTTAAGGTCCCTTCCAACCCAAACTATCCTGGGATTTTGTGATCCTGGAGCTGCTTCCAGCATTTCCCCGTGACACCGACGGGAATGGCATCGTAGGATGGAGCTGAGACCCAGAATGGTTTGGGGTGGAAGAGACCTTAAAGATCAGCTTGATCCATCCCCAGGGACTCCTTCCACTGTCCCAGGCTGCTCCAAGCCCCGACCACCCTGTCCTGGGACATTTCCAGGGATTCAGGGGCAGCCACAGCTTCTCTGGGCACCCCATTCCCATTCCCTGAATCCTTGCACCACCCAAGAGGGGTTTAAGTCCAGCTCACCGAGCTGCACTTTCCCTGCAACAATTCCACCTGCTTGCCCAAGGTGTGAACTGGGAAAAAAAAAAAGTTATTAGGTAAGGAAAAAACAAACTTTACCTTTCATTCCTGCTTTTATTGGTTACTGGAAAATAAGTTTTACAAACTATCTCTTGCAGAGGACTTGTTTGCAGCTAGTTTATATGGTAGCTTTTGTTCATAAAAAATTTAGAAAGCTCCTTTCCTCCTCTCCTCTCCCCCCCTCCCCTGCAATCCATAAGGGAGGAATTACAGTGTGAAATATATCCAGCGCGAGCAGGGCTGCGTTGTGAAGCTAAAATGAACACAGTAAATTCTGAGAAGGAATTTGTTTAACCTATAACCTTAAAGTAATAAGTGGAGTGCTAAATGTTTTGGCTCACACTGATATATTTTTATAACACTTGGCAAGGCAGCTCGGAGGCTGAAAGAAAAGCTGGAGTGCTGCAGGAACAGTTCCCTGCCTTTCCAGCTCCGAGGAGGCCGAATCCCGACTGGGCACCGACCCCACGGATCCGTGTGGGCACCGCGTGGAGCAGGGATGTGCCACCCGCGAATTGGGAGCGTGGTGGGATGGACGTGGATCCACCCAGTGCATCTCATCCTGCCTGCTGCAGGCTGCATTAGCCGAATTAGTCTTTTTAATTTAATTAGGATCCCTCTGGAGGGTTCTGGAGCCGTGTGGGACCACGGGCACCGCGGCTCAGCCTGGAGCCACCAGCAGTGACCCCGGGGTCCCCGCTGGGAGCAATAATTCCCCTCCTCCCTCCACACACGTTTTCCCGAAGATTTAAGGGCGCTGCAGAGCACGGGCCTGGCTTTCCTTCATTAACACCCGCCTGACGTGGGCTCCAATAACATCGGCCCTGCCCGTGCCACCGCCGGGGCTGAGGGAGCCGGGATGTGCCGGCGCTTTCCCAGCTCCATCCTGCGCCGAGCCCGGCCACAGGGATAAAAACCCTGCTGCTCCCTGCGGGGAGACCCGGGGGAACCGCCCTGGAACCACCGGGAAGGAGTTTGCAGGGCTGGGATGCGGAGCAGGAGGATCGGGATGCAGAACAGCGGGATCAGAATGCGGAGCAGCAGGATTGGGATGTGGAGCAGGATCCATCCCATCCCATCCCATCCCATCCCATCCCATCCCATCCCATCCC
>NW_024581270.1:0-14571 GCF_017639235.1 Corvus kubaryi
CCATCCCATCCCATCCCATCCCATCCCATCCCATCCCATCCCATCCCATCCCATGCCTGTCCAGACTCCAGGGCTCCGTCTCGCCCCGAGCCGCCGGGGTGCTTTGCCTGCAAACCCACACAGGTTAAAGCAAATCCTTCTTTCTTTCCAGACAACGTCACTCTTGTTGCATCCCAGCCCAAGGTGATGTTTTTCCTGGGAAGAGCCCAAGAGCCGGATTGCAGAGCCCTGCTGAAGGTGCTGCTGCTCCAGCGGGGCAGAGCTTGCAGGGAGCTGTGGGGGAAGGAGCTCCAGCCCCAAATGCCCATTCCTGGGGGTCTGTAAAGTGGGAAGCAAGGGGTGTCCATGTGGGAAACACCCCAGGATTGTGGGCAGGCTGGATGCTGAGCCAGGCTTTGGGGGGGGAGGGGTATCCTCACCACAGAGGAGATGGGAATGAAGATTTGGGGGGGGATCACAGGGGAGCCTCCCCAGCCCTCCCAGCAAAGGGGTCTCACCTGGAAGCACTGATGAGGAGCAAAGTGTCTGCCCTCAGCCCGGAGCAGTGCAGATCCCTCCAGCCACCTCCTGAATTTGGGAAAACAGCACCTGGCAAAGACTTTCCACATGTCCTCAGTTTAGATTTATGTGGTGGCACCCTCAGCACTGAGCGTCCGTTCCTCTCATCCATGTAGGATGCCCTAGGGAATTAGGAAGCAACAATATTCCGTGTTTAAAGATGGGGAAGCTGAGTCACGGCACCTTTTAGTGACTCTCTCCTCGTGGGAAGCCCGGGGCAGGTCAGGACAACACGAGGAGCTCGACCCATCTCTGTCACCCTCCAAAGCTCCTGGGAGACCAGGGGGGGATCCATCCTGGGGCTCCATGATCCCTGTGGATCCCTTCCAACTCAGGACATTCCAGGATCCTCTGAACTGGGGCATTTTCCCTCCCAGGAAATCAGGGAGCAGCGATGGTGGCAGCAGGAATGTGCCACACCCCTCCACCTCCTCCTCCTCCTCATCCCCCTCTTTAATTTTCTCCATTTTTAATTTGGCGTTATTAATCTCGGGGGGGGGGGGGGGGGGGGGGGTATAAATAACCTTCCTCCCCCTTCCCTGCCTCCCCTCCCGGATCATTTCCCGTGGATTAATATTTGCTAGCTCGTTTGCACAGTAGCCTGTAGATTTTCAGCCTTGCCGCCGGGACGATGTTGACTCGCCGAGAAATTCCAGGGGCTTTACCCTGGCACAAAGCAAACAGTGTGTGCTGTAATCAGACTCAACACCTCGGCAGAGAGTGAAAAGAGATATTCTGTGGCTCTGATTTCCACGCGGGATTAGGTGTTTGTCTTGTAAAGCGTTCAGGTGGGGGAACGAGGGGGAATTATGGGTTAAACACGGGGAGCGGGGCCGGCCCGGGGGAGATGGGGCTGCAGGAGCTGGGAATTGGCAGCTCTGAATGGCCCTCACAGCTCCTGGGGGCTGCAGGGACTCCGCTGCTATTTATGGATCCCCACAGCAGATCCCGATCCAAACCCGCTGGCTCCACAGGAGCCTCTCCATGCGCTGATCCCCCTCAAAGATTTTCTGCTCATCTTATTTTGGGGGAAACCCAGAGCGCCTCCAGTGCTGTCCCCAGCTGGCACGAGGCCACCGTGAGCCGCAGCAGGAGACGGATCTTGTTGGATCAAGGAGAAGGAGGCAGGATGAGGGCGAGGGGAATGACACTGTCCAGAGTCACATCCCAAAAACGGCTCCATGCCCTCCGGCTTTGTTCTGGACAGGTTTATGGCCCTGGCTGGGAAGGTGTGAAGGGCCAGCAGCACAGAATTTTCTCCTGAATCGGTTCCTTGTTCGCTGGAGGCTGGAGAGGGCCCAGCTCCTGCTGGCCTGGGCAGCCAGGAGCCGCCGGCTCTCCCTGGAAAAACCACTGCAGGCACCGGGCTGGGAATGTCCACCCACAACGAGACTCTGGGGTGGCACCGACCCCGGCGGGGCCCAGAGAGGGACAGCCAGAGCCAGGAATGGAAACCACACAAAACTCCGCCTGGGAATAGGGACTGCTTGGCGCTGGGAAGGAGTGTTAGTTGCTGCCAGAGATCCCATGAAAAAATGATGGATTCGGCAACTCTGGATGGATGCAGGGTGAGAGCTGCTGTTCTGGCAGTGAAATCCCTCTTGGCCCAGCACATGGACAACCTGGAAGTGCCTCATGGCCTCCACGATGCCATCCCAGCCTCTGGCTCTATGAATCCAAGGAGTTTTCCCTGGAATAGGCCAAACCAGCCCAAGCAGCTCCAAGCAGCGATCCAGAATCCAAGCAAAAATCCCTCCTGGCCAGTTTGTGCCCACACAGGGCGCTGGAGCCGTGGGGTCCCGGGCAGCCTGGCAGGGACTGGAGGAGCAGCCCTGCAAAGGAAGGAGCAGTGTCCAGGCTGGCAGGAGCCGGGAATGGGATGAAGGAGGCTGGGACGGCTGCCAGGAGCACCGGGTGCCTGGCACAGAGGCCGGAGAGCTTCCGGAGCCATCCCGGCTGCCCAGCCTGGATTTACCCCACAGGGGTGGGCAGGGAGCAAGACCTCCCTCAACCCCCAGGCATTCCTTGCTTTTCCAACCCCATCCCTATGCAGAAAATTCCCTGGGCACAGAGGGTGGGTGGCAGCGAGGAGCCCCCCCAGCGCCTCCCCATTCCAGGCCCTGCTCCTGCTTCCCCTGGAGCAGAGTCATGGCAGATTATCGGGAATGTTACTGCAGTGGCAAGAGGCTCCTGCATCCAGGAGCAGGCAATATCCTGCCTGGAATGTTCAGGGAGCTCTGCCATGGGCACATTCTTCCATGGAGTTGTTTGGGGGGCAGCACCGGCTCTGCTCGGGACGGGCTCCGGCGGTCCCTGGGTTTTTTCCTTCTCTTCACAGGAGATTCAGCTCAGATGTGGATTATTGGGCACAAAATGTTCCAGAGGAAGTGTAGAGTGACAGGGCTCAGGGTTGATGTCACCCAAGAGAAAAAGGGTGGAAGAAAGGAAGAATTTGGGAAAGCCCTACCAGCCCTCCACAGTGAGAAATGTGGATGTGAAGTCAACATTCCAACCTTCACCCCCAGCTGAGTGCAAGTTTTGGGGTTGGATAAATGACTTCTAAAGGTCTCTTTCAACCGAAATGGTTCGGATTCTACGGCTCAGCCCACTGGGAGCTGCTCCCTTCCCGAGCATCCTTCCCTTTTTCCCTTCCCATCCCCTCAGAGTCGTGTCCCTGCCTTCCCACTGCAGCCCATCCCACAGAGACCCAGGCACAATTAACATAAATATTTCCTCCTAGGGAGAAGAAAAGGGCTGTGCCTTGGCTGGGGAATGAGGAGCCACCTCCCAGCTCAGTGCCAGCCAGGATTTCTGGCATGGAGCAGGGACAGGGAGGGCATCCAGAGCTTGGTGGCCCTCCGATCCCCATCCCTCCGATCCCCATCCCTCCGATCCCCATCCATCCAATCCCCGTCCCCTCCAATCCCCATCCCTCCGATCCCCATCCATCCAATCCCCATCCCTCCAATCCCCATCCCTCCGATCCCCATCCCTCCGATCCCCATCCCTCCAATCCCCATCCCTCCAATCCCCATCCATCCAATCTCCGTCCCCTCCAATCCCCATCCCTCCAATCTCCGTCCCCTCCAATCCCCATCCCTCCGATCCCCATCCCTCAGCCCCAGCTGCCCCAGCATGTGGGATCTGTGCCGCTGGAGCTGCAGCGGGCCGGGATAACCCCATTCAAACACGGCGGGATTGGATTCCTGTCCTCCCATTCCCACCCTGCTTCCATCCCACGCATTCCATCCCGCACCTCCCGCGGCCCGGGAGCAATCCGTGCCCCCTTCCCTGCTCCCGCAGCTGCGCGGGGCTGTCTCCTTCAGGAGGAGCCCGAGACGCACAGGAAGGGGCCGGCGGCTGCCCCGGCCCCGCTCCTGCCGGGATCGTCCCTCTCGGCGCTGCCCAATCCCTTGGGATGCACCCATGGATACCCCGAGGTCCAGCACCCAGCGCCCTCCTGAGGACTCGCAGGCAGGAGGGACCTTTTGGATGAGATGCTGGAAATCGGGACGAAGAGTTTTAGTTCCTACAGGCAGGGAAGTTCTTCCCTGTTATGGAGAACAGTGGGAAAAGTTACATCCCTCTCAGTAAAATCCATTCCTGGAATCTTTGGGATTATCCATGAGGGAGCTGCTTTTGGGGACCACCGAGCCCCTCTCCCGGGACAGCTCCATCAGGGTGAGGGACTGCAGAGGGAGCAGGGAGGATGCAGAGCTCTGGGATGAAAGGGAAGAGTGTCTTAATCAGCTAAAATGCAGGGAATTTCACACGAAAAAAATGTAATTAATAGAAAAAACGGAGGCAGTTAATTGCAACAGCTGCAGCTGCGCAGGGAGGAGCAGGACCTTCAAAGGCTGCACTGACCAAGCTCTGCATCCTTGTCCTTCAAATTCCACATCCAGAAATCCCACGTGGGCCAGCAGGGACATGGATACCCCCAGGAGAGCTGGAAAACAATTCCCTCCCGCCCTGGGGCCGTTCCAAGCAGCCTCTGCACGGAGCAAAGGATGGAAATCCCTGTCCCTCTCCTTTGCATCTCATTTGCATCATCCTGCTGCTCCGGGACAGGCTGGGGGGAGATGGGGAAATGCGGGGCAATGCCTGTTTGGGGGTGGGAATGGGAATAGGGATGGGGATGGGGAGTGGGATAGGGTGGGGATGGAAATGGGGCAGGGATGGGGAAAGGGATGGAGATGGGGAAAGGGATGGGGATTAGGATGGGAAATAGGATGGGATAGGGCTAGGATGGGGATGGAGATGGAGATAGGGATGAGGATGGGGACATGGATGGCATTGATGCCACTCAAGGCTGGCCCCAGGTCCAGAGCCAGCACCTCAGCCAGCACTTTCCTTCCTTGTCCCTTCCACAGGAACTGGGATAATCCAGCTTCGATCACCTTTAAAAAGTGAATAAAGTTGCAGGGAAGACTGACCTCAGGAGAAAATTGGATGTGACGGGGGTGAGAAGGTGGGAAGTGGGGTGTTCCACCATCCCAGAGACCTCTGTGGCCGTGTGCTGTGTCCTGATCCCTCCTCAGAGAAAAGAAAAAGCAGCTATTCCCACAAAAAAGAACCCCTTTGCTCTCGGAGCGACCAAGCAGCTGGGAATAATTCCAAGGGGGCTGCTCCGGTGTTTTTATCCTGGTTATGGGCCTGGGCAGCTGCTGAGAGCCCGCTGGGTGTGATGAGCTGGGATGTTCTCACCCAGCAGGGACAACTGGGGGGAACAAACACAGCTCAGCCCCGAGAGCCCCCAGCCCACTCCAGCCCCGGAGGAGGTGAAGGAATCACAAATCCTTCAGTTGGGATAAACACACGGAGAAGAAATATTACTGAAAGTAATTAAACCCTTTTCAAGCCGGGACAGCAAAGCCAGAGCGTGGAAGAAAGTAAAAAATTCGGCAAATGAGGCTTATCAGGTGATGGGAATAATGAGGGAGCACGGGCTGGAAGGGGCGGCTTCCCGGGTAATGAGGATTATTTACCCAGCATTTCCCTTGCAAAGCAGGAGCGGCTTCCCAGAGCCGGGCTCAGCACCCGGCTCTGCCCAGGGATCACCCGACTTGGGCCAAATCCTCAGCTTTTGGCAATAAAACACCAAAAATTGGGCTGGCAGTGCCCTCTGGGATGCTCTAGGGCTGAGCCAGGATCCCATTTTCTTCCTAAAGCAAAGGCAATTCCACACCCTCCGCAGGCTCTGCTGAACAGCGAGTTACAAACCACGGGAATGGGGTTATTTTGTGGCAATTAAGAGTGGTCATAATTATTTTTCTTATTAGCAGGCAGAGCACCTTGGAACAGCATTTCCCAATGGCCTTGGAATTCCCTGCAGCATGGCTGGGGTGTCAGCAGGATGGGTGTCCCGTTCCCTCATTTCCGAGGGATCATCCTTTCCTGGATCCAGCTCCAAGCAGATCCAGAGCAGTCTCTTGGAGCTGTTTGGGTCTCAGCCCTGCTCTCCAGGCCAGGACAATTCCCACACACTTGATCCATGTGTTCCAAACTCAGTGCTTTGGGAAGGCCTGAACTCAATTCCACTCTGCATTTTCCAGGCTTTTATTGGAAGAGCGAGCTGTGAAATTCTGCTGCGGATTCCCCCCGGCTCCATTGGTGTCTGGGATGGAGGAACCTGGAGAACGCCCATCCAGAACAGGGACACTCATGGGAATCTCTTTCCCAGGGCAATTGAGGAAGGAAAAGATTTTTCCTTCTGATTCTTCAGCACAGAAACACAAGGAAACATCCCAAACAGCCGGGGCCTCGCTGTCCCTGCAGGATTAATGTTCGCAGGCCTCGAGGAACCATCACTTCCCTTCTTATGGAGCAGCCAAATCCCAGCTCCGGCTTTTGTGCTCCTTGATGCTTTCCAGCAGCACCTGGAAAAGGGAGCAGCTGTGCCCCGGATGTTGTGCTCAGGCTGTGGAGATGGGCAGGATGACAGGATCAGCTCCAGCCCAAGCTGAGTATTCCCTGGGCACGCTCCTCCAGGCTTCTGGTGGGATCCACCCTGGGACCTGGGCTGAGACAGAGGTGAAAGATCTCCAAGCTGAGGTCCCTGGTGGGCACAAAAGGTTTTTTTGGGATGGGGAGCTCCACAAAGGAGATTTTCCCAGATCCTTCTGGAGAAGGCGCTGCAGTGGAACCATGCAGGAGCTCCCTCCTGTCCCACCCTGGCTCTTCCAGGGGTTTTTCCATGGGACAGTAGGAGGTGGCTCCTTGTGAAGAAGGGAGTCCCTCATGTCCCACCTCGGCTTTTCCAAGGGATTTTCCATCAGATGTGGGTTCTCCTGGTTCAGCTCCAGAGCCACCTGGGCAGGTTGAGCTCTGTCTGTGGCAGCCGAGGAGCCCCCCAGCCCTGGTGAGGCCATGGAGAAGGGTGGGAACGGCGGAATAGGATCATTATTAAGGCCATGTGGATCTTTGGGGCAGAATTCCAGGCCTGGCAGGCGCAGAGAGCTGGGCCCCACCACACCCATGGCCAACAATTCCCATTGTTTTTGGCATTCCCGGGGGAGCCAGGGCAGCCCTTGTGCTCCCATATTTCTTGGGAGCACCATGCTGAGGGACAGGGAATTCCCAGTAAAACATTGTCCCGTTGTCCCCGTGCACCTGGATCCCGAAGAACAGGGAGAGGAGGCAGCTCTGGGTCACATTTCCAAGCTTTCATCTGCACTCCAAGAAATTTCCAAGTGTGGCACTGCTCATCCCAAAAATCTCCAGGAGGATTTACACCGGGGGGAGAAGTGAGGAGGTCAGTTCATTACAGGGGTTGGGGTTTAATTCCAGTGATGGTTTCAGCAGGAGCTGCTGGAATAAATCTCTCCATAGGCTTTGGATGCTCCTGGGCCAGGCTCAGCTCTCATGACCCCTCTGCAATCCCAAGTCACATTCCCGGTGTCCATAAAGATGCTGCAAGTTTGGAGACTCGGAAATGAAAGGAGGATTTGGCCTGAGATTTCTCCCACAAAACTTTTCTCATGCAAATCCCAGCCTTTTGCACGCGCCTGGAATACCAAATCAGCCCCAATTCCACCGCTCAGGATCACATTCCCTCATGGAATCCACACTTCCAGGTTTGTCCATGCTGGGAACAGGCACACGGCTCTCCCTGTCCGTGGATATCCTGCTGGTGGAGATTCCACTGGCTCCAAACCCAAATGGTTCTGGTCACACCACCTGCAGTGTGGACCCATCCCATAGAAAGGCCAACTGGGAATATTTGCCCATGGAAATCGGGATAATTCCTTCTGGCACGTGGCACTCAGCGCTGTGGTTTCGTTGGCACGGTGGTGATGGATCAAAGGTCGGACTCGATGGCCTTGGAGGTTTTTTCCAGCCTAAATGATCCCGTGATTCCATCATGACATGACAGGAAATCCGGGAAGCCCACGAGGAGCTTTCCTCGGGCTCTCGGTGGTGGATGTGGGATGGGGATGGGTGAAACCCCCCCCCGATCAGGTTCTGACCACCAGGCAGAAGTGCTGGAAGAGAGCAGCGCTTTTCCACGGCATTTTTCCAGCCCGCCAAGCGTCTCCAAGGAGCAGAGCCCTCATTCCCAGCCCCTCAGGTGCGGAGCCGAGCCGGGGGAATTGACTTTTGTCTGGCTCCAAGTGGTGCTGCTCCCGCTGCAGCTGGGAGGGGATTTCCCGTCAGCTGCTGGAAAAAACCCCTCCTCCACGGAGGGAGCTGCTATTCCATGAATAAATTGAAGTGGTCAAGTCCCGTTTTGTGTGGAAAGCACGGTTCCCTGCCGGGGATCCGGCTCCTCGGGACTTTGGGGATATAAATAACTTCACAGGCTCCTTCCCCAAATGAAAGCAACACTCAGTTATTCGATTTTTTTTTTCTTCTTTTTTTAATTTTATGCAAATGATCTTCTGTTCTGTGTTATTATGTAAACGAGCCAACTGAAATGGTAATGAGGGAACCCAAAGTATGCATATATTAACTGCTGCTGGAGAGCTCTACACCTCCAGAAATGCCACCGAATCCCATTTCCAAGGGAGGGACAGGTGTCCCGAGGGGGAAGACTTTCCTCCAGGATGTGGTTATTGCTGCAATCCTCCAGAGGATAGCCAAGCATTGGATCCAGACAGCGATCCAGCACTGAAATTCCTGATTTTCAATGGGGGAAAATGAGGGGCATTCCACTGCCACCGGTCTGGGAAGCAGCAGGTCACATCCCACCTGTCATACCTCGACTCAGATCGGAGTCAGCACCATCAGATATCCCGTGGTGGAGGCAGAGCTGTGGGAATTATTCTCTCCAAACACTCCATCGCAACAGGGAATCCATGGGGGAACCATTCCTCCATGCATTGGTTTAGGACCGGGGGGAAAGGAGCATTCCCACGGGTGATCCCGTGTCGGATGAGACACGCCAAGAGCAGCCTTAAGGCAGACACAAAGCCCCTTTCCAAAGGTCACGTGGTCTCCAGTGAAATCCATGGCAAAACTCACTGGTGTTAAAGGAATTCAAACATTTCTGCTTCCCACACCCCATCCGTGCTGCTCCGTGGGATCCTCTGCTGCGTGGGACATGCCTCAGACCAGGAAAAACCCTGAGGAGAAGAACACGAAAAATACCTTCATTTTCTACCTTCTTCAAGAGGGTCAAAAGCATCAATTTCCCACTTTTCCAAAACTCCCTGAGAGAGCTGAAGCTCAGCCCACAGAGCAGAGATGCCTCAAATCCCTCTGAATCCCCGTGTCCAGCTGAGGTGTGAGGCCATTCCAGGGCCTTTTCCCAAAAAGGTGGAGCAGGTGCCGGACACAGAGGTGCTCTGAGCTCACAGGGGTGGCTGGGCTGGAGAAACCTTGGCTGAAATCCACCTCCACACAGTCCGATGTCAGCGATATTTGGCTCCAAACAACCTGGGATACGACACCACGGATCCAACTGTTCCCAATTTGTGGGCTCGGGAGTGGGGTGGGATCGTCCTGCAGGCAGTGGGAGTCTACTCCTTGATCCCAAGGCACGTGGAAGGGAAATATCTGCAGCTTCTGGTTGATAATTAAATAAGAACCAGCAAATAATGGATAATTTGTTATAGGAAAAGCTCCTCCGAGTGCCTTGGCCTGATCCAAGAGCTCAGATCCAAGAGCCTGTGGAAGCTTTCCCTGAGCCGGCTGGGTTTGGAACAAGCCCATGGTGGTAATAAAAACAAATCCCTGTAATTAGGGAAAAGGGAAAATCCAAAAGATGCCATTGGAGCCATTTAGGGCTGGAAATCCGTGTCCTGGTTGGGCTGGGAGCTCAGAACACCCCTGGAGCCCGCAGGAGGTGGGGATGGGGGAGCACCCCATGGTGCTTGGCAATTCCCAGCTGGGAAAGCTGGGGTGTCCTGAGGGCAGGATGAGGACACATCACCAGTTTGGGATCCGGCTGTCCCGTTCCCGGACTCTGCCTGTTGTTCCCTAAGGAAGCTCCAGCTGCTCCCCCAGACCCGTCCTTCCGTTCCTGCAGGACAGTCCTGGCCAGGTTCCTTCAGCATCCAAAGTACCAAAGTCATTTCAGGCCGTGCCACAGCCTTTCCTTGAGTGCACTTTCCCAAAGATTTAGAAATTTATCCCTGGAAGACCCAAAAATCAGGATTTACGGCTCACAAACCAGTGCAGATATTTCCAACTTCCCTCTCTCTCTCAGGCAGAACTGAAAATCTTCCCGGTTCGGGGCCAATTGTTTCAATCCCGTTTGTTCCTGGGGGGTTTCAGCGGATCTTTCCTCCCTTCCCAGAAATAGAACACAAACATCTCCCACTCGGATGTTTTGTGAAGCTATTTCCATTCAAACAAACAAACTCGCTTCCAGCTGGGAATTTCGGGAAGCGCTTTGCAGAGGTTTCACTGTTGCTGTATCCCATCCCCAGGCTGGATCCCAGCCACCTGCTCCAGGGTTGGACACTCAGCTCCCCAGGGATGCTCGGGATCGGGCTCCAGAGCCTCACCTGACATTGTTCCGAGGGATTTCTCTCCAAGCTCCTCCTCTGCTGAGCTGATTTCTCACAAATGTTGGGAAGATCTGGATTTCTGCCAGAACTTTGTCCAGTTTTTTAATTCCCGTCTCCATGTGGGGACCAGGAGAGGCTCCCAAAGCCAACAGATCCTCCGGGATTCAGGTGGCCTTGGAGGGATTCCCAGGGACCTGGAGTGCCTGGGACCTCGCTGCCCACCTGGAGAGGTCCTGGCAGGTGCTCCTTGGAGTCTCCTGGTTGGGAAAACGAGGGATTTGTAGGAAAAGCTTTTCCATCTGCTCATTCCTGGAGCGGAGGAGCACAAATGCACTATATATATATATATATATATAAATACATACAAATAGATATAAATGTATAAAATAGACAAAATGAATGCAAAACCATATCAATATATATAAATATAAATACATATATATGACATGCATAAATTTATAAAATATATATTAAAAACATATACAAATATACCTACATTTATAAAAATAGATAAATATATTAAATATATCAAATATAAGTATATATAAATATAGAAATTATATATAAATATATTAAATACAGAAACTATAAACAAATAACTAACTAAATAAATATAAACAAATATATAAATAGATATCTAAAATAGGAGTGCACAAATGGCACTAGATGGATCAAATAAATAAATATAAATCTATTAAATACATATGAAATGTAAGTGTATATAAATATATTAAATATATATCAATTAATATATAAATATATATCGTAGAGGAGCACAAATGGCACTAGATAGATAGAACAAATATATATAAACATATTCAATAAATATAAGTGTATATAAATATATTAAATACATCTAAATTAATATATAAATATATATCATAGAGGAGCACAAATGGCACTAGATAGAATAAATACATACAAATACATAAAATATAAGTATATTCAAATATATAAAATATATATAATATCTATAAATCAATATATAAATATATGTGTAGTAGAGGAGCACAAATAGCACTAGATAGATATAAATATATATAATATTTTTCTCCTTTCCCACTGTTTTCTTCCTTCCCACTGAAGGAAGAACAATCTCCAGTGGAACCAGTTAGCTCCCACCCCTTTTTATTTTATTATTTAATGTAATGTAATGTAATTTATTTCTATTCTATTCTATTCTATTCTATTCTATTCTATTCTATTCTATTCTATTCTATTCCATTCCATTCCATTCCATTCCATTCCATTCTATTCGTGTTTGCCCCACATCCCTTCCCTCTCTGAATGAAGAGTCTGCAAATATTATTGCAGCCTTTTATTGAAATGTTTTCATTCCACTGAATATTTTATTGACGAAGCATTTTATTTCACTATTATTGCTGTATCCTGCCGGGAGGGACATTTTTGGTACCAGCCCCAGTTTGCTTTTCCCTTTTCTTCTTCCCAAAAAAGTTTCGGATTGCAGCTCATCCATCTCCCTGACACCCAAATCCCCGCTCCCGTTTTCCAATTTATACAGATATTGTTAACCCGTTGTTATCCTGCAGCTTCCAAGGAGAAATTGAACACGGGAGAAGTGTGGGAAAGAGCCAGGAACAGCTCCCACTGTCCCAGGTTGCTCCAAGCCCCATCCTTGGACAATTCCAGGGATGGGGCATCCACAGCTTCTCTGGGAACTTCTGCCTCCCTCATTATAAAGAAATATTCCTTATATCCAATCTAAATCGATTTTTATTCATTTAAAGCCATCACCCCAATGACATCACGTGGGGATGAGATTCCATCTGGTCCCAGATGTCCCAGACAGGAAAATTTGGGATCAGAGAAGGAGGAGGAGCAAATGGAGCTCTCCCTGTGCCCTCCAGCCAGGATCGTTTTGTGAGGGGTGTGAGGGGGCTAAGCCCCCCTGAGCTGGGTTCTGGGGGAGGGAGGCAAAGGATGGGAATGGGGAGTGGATTGGGATGTGGCAGAGCTTGAATCCATCCCAGTCCTTCCCAGTCCATCCCAGTCCCCCCCAGTCCATCCCAGCTCATCAGCAGGAGCATCCAGGGAGGCTCCAAAGGAGCTGGATGAGATCAGCCAGCTCCCAGCGTCTTTTGTTCCTCTGCTCCTTGGAAATCAGGAATTCCGCCAGGGCTGGCAGGTGGGAGCACAGCTCCTGCTCCCAGGCACAGGGATATTTGCTGCCGGGGATTTGGGAATAAGAGGAGGCACCTTTGGATATCAAACCCAGCGAGGTCGGGAGCAGCCTGAGGAAGGAGGGAGCTCGGCAGGAATGACGTCACCTTCCACCAGCTCGGAGCAAAATTAAAAATCCAATCCTCACGGAGTGAGAATCCTTCGGCTACGAGAAGGTGACAGCTTCCCACTGCCAGCAGGCTGGGGTGAATCATCTGCAAGGAAAAAAAACCTGGATCTCCAATAAAGTCCCCCCTTTTTTCCCCCTGAAACTTGGGAGCAGCTGCGCCCGGCCCTGAGAGCAAACTGCGATTCCTATTTGTTATCCTTTTAAAAACCAAGCACATTCCTCATGGAAATCCATCAAAATCACACCTACCCAGCGGGCTGGGCTTTTTATTCCTCCCTTTTCCCCCTCCCGTGTGTGGGGGTTTTATTAAAACTCGCCGGCAACTGCCCGACATCAACAACAACAGCGCGGCTGCGGCAGGAGCCGCCCCAAGGATGCGTGTGCGAGGTGTCCCAGGAACTTCCTAGCGACCAATAATTCCACTTGGTTGCTTTTCCTTGGGCTGCATCCTCCCGGCGTGGGGCTGGGGAAGTGCTCGCTGCCCCAGCCCGGGGCTTTCACCACCACGGGGGCTCCGGCAGCTGCGCGAGGCTTCCCCGGCCGCCGGCGGCTCCTCGGGAATTGGGGAAAGGGAGGAAAAAAAAAAAAAGCAGGAGAAGTTTATTCCTTCTTTTTTCCTCGTGCTAAATGAAGCTCCTTCTGGCAAGTCTAAATATTTACAGCCGGCCCTCAACACACACACACACACACACACACACACACACACACACACAGAGTGAAATTAATAAAACCACGCACGGAGCGAAATTCTGCTTCCCCAATTATTTTGCCGGCGGGAAGTTGAAATCCAAATCTCCCCCCTCCCCACCAACTCCCCCCAAGAAAAAAAAAATAAAATAGAAAAGAAAAAAATCCCAACTTTGTTTGCGCATTCTTATTGGCAGCACAATGCCAACAATGGCTAAATAGACAGCAGAATAAATAGCCCCACAATGCCGACAGAAAGGCCTTTCTGGTACTGCATACAAAATATAAACTGTGCCATGCCATTATTATTCCGGAGCCCTTGCTGCAACAGTACAGTTGAAATTCCACCCCCAATGTGCACCTAATCAGCCATTCAGAGCCCCTTAATGACTTGTCAGTTCTTTGCCCTGCCATTTTCTGTCCAATTAATTCTTTTATTGTGCACCGGATAAAGGAAGACAAAGGCCTTCCATGCAATAATGAATCATTAAAATTCAGCAGCTCCTCTCTTGTGCTCTTGGCTCCTCACCAGCAATTCAGGCTGCCGTGCATTCGTTATGTGTGTGGTGGTTAAAATTCACTCTACCTCAAACAAGACCTTTCCAAATGTTTAACCCTTTCCTGGGCAAGGGCCTGCAGCCCTGCCCTGGGAATTTCGACACGCACCGGGGGAAAAAAAAAGCAAGGAGAAGAGGAGGAGGGGGATGAGAGAGGGGAGGAGAGAGGCAGGCAGAGGTGTTTTGGGCAAATGTTTTAATGTCGCTCTGCCAGCCCCAGTATTGCCCGAGCACACAGCCACAAGCAAATACGGGGACAGGGAGCCGAGGGCAGCGTGGCGGAGAGAGGGATGGGATACGGAGAGGGGCGGGATGGGATGGGATGGGATGGGATGGGATGGGATGGGATGGGTGTGAGGTTCTGAGATGGGTGTGAGATCCCATGATGGGACAGGTGTGAGGTGCTGGGATGAGTGTGAGGTTCTGGGATGGGTGTGAGGTGCTGGGATGGGATGGGTGTGAGGTGCTGGGATGGGTGTGAGGTGCTGGGATGGGTGTGAGGTGC
>NW_024581271.1:0-14535 GCF_017639235.1 Corvus kubaryi
CCATCCCATCCCATCCCATCCCATCCCATCCCATCCCATCCCATCCCATCCCATGCCTGTCCAGACTCCAGGGCTCCGTCTCGCCCCGAGCCGCCGGGGTGCTTTGCCTGCAAACCCACACAGGTTAAAGCAAATCCTTCTTTCTTTCCAGACAACGTCACTCTTGTTGCATCCCAGCCCAAGGTGATGTTTTTCCTGGGAAGAGCCCAAGAGCCGGATTGCAGAGCCCTGCTGAAGGTGCTGCTGCTCCAGCGGGGCAGAGCTTGCAGGGAGCTGTGGGGGAAGGAGCTCCAGCCCCAAATGCCCATTCCTGGGGGTCTGTAAAGTGGGAAGCAAGGGGTGTCCATGTGGGAAACACCCCAGGATTGTGGGCAGGCTGGATGCTGAGCCAGGCTTTGGGGGGGAGGGGTATCCTCACCACAGAGGAGATGGGAATGAAGATTTGGGGGGGATCACAGGGGAGCCTCCCCAGCCCTCCCAGCAAAGGGGTCTCACCTGGAAGCACTGATGAGGAGCAAAGTGTCTGCCCTCAGCCCGGAGCAGTGCAGATCCCTCCAGCCACCTCCTGAATTTGGGAAAACAGCACCTGGCAAAGACTTTCCACATGTCCTCAGTTTAGATTTATGTGGTGGCACCCTCAGCACTGAGCGTCCGTTCCTCTCATCCATGTAGGATGCCCTAGGGAATTAGGAAGCAACAATATTCCGTGTTTAAAGATGGGGAAGCTGAGTCACGGCACCTTTTAGTGACTCTCTCCTCGTGGGAAGCCCGGGGCAGGTCAGGACAACACGAGGAGCTCGACCCATCTCTGTCACCCTCCAAAGCTCCTGGGAGACCAGGGGGGGATCCATCCTGGGGCTCCATGATCCCTGTGGATCCCTTCCAACTCAGGACATTCCAGGATCCTCTGAACTGGGGCATTTTCCCTCCCAGGAAATCAGGGAGCAGCGATGGTGGCAGCAGGAATGTGCCACACCCCTCCACCTCCTCCTCCTCCTCATCCCCCTCTTTAATTTTCTCCATTTTTAATTTGGCGTTATTAATCTCGGGGGGGGGGGGGGGGGGGGGGGTATAAATAACCTTCCTCCCCCTTCCCTGCCTCCCCTCCCGGATCATTTCCCGTGGATTAATATTTGCTAGCTCGTTTGCACAGTAGCCTGTAGATTTTCAGCCTTGCCGCCGGGACGATGTTGACTCGCCGAGAAATTCCAGGGGCTTTACCCTGGCACAAAGCAAACAGTGTGTGCTGTAATCAGACTCAACACCTCGGCAGAGAGTGAAAAGAGATATTCTGTGGCTCTGATTTCCACGCGGGATTAGGTGTTTGTCTTGTAAAGCGTTCAGGTGGGGGAACGAGGGGGAATTATGGGTTAAACACGGGGAGCGGGGCCGGCCCGGGGGAGATGGGGCTGCAGGAGCTGGGAATTGGCAGCTCTGAATGGCCCTCACAGCTCCTGGGGGCTGCAGGGACTCCGCTGCTATTTATGGATCCCCACAGCAGATCCCGATCCAAACCCGCTGGCTCCACAGGAGCCTCTCCATGCGCTGATCCCCCTCAAAGATTTTCTGCTCATCTTATTTTGGGGGAAACCCAGAGCGCCTCCAGTGCTGTCCCCAGCTGGCACGAGGCCACCGTGAGCCGCAGCAGGAGACGGATCTTGTTGGATCAAGGAGAAGGAGGCAGGATGAGGGCGAGGGGAATGACACTGTCCAGAGTCACATCCCAAAAACGGCTCCATGCCCTCCGGCTTTGTTCTGGACAGGTTTATGGCCCTGGCTGGGAAGGTGTGAAGGGCCAGCAGCACAGAATTTTCTCCTGAATCGGTTCCTTGTTCGCTGGAGGCTGGAGAGGGCCCAGCTCCTGCTGGCCTGGGCAGCCAGGAGCCGCCGGCTCTCCCTGGAAAAACCACTGCAGGCACCGGGCTGGGAATGTCCACCCACAACGAGACTCTGGGGTGGCACCGACCCTGGCGGGGCCCAGAGAGGGACAGCCAGAGCCAGGAATGGAAACCACACAAAACTCCGCCTGGGAATAGGGACTGCTTGGCGCTGGGAAGGAGTGTTAGTTGCTGCCAGAGATCCCATGAAAAAATGATGGATTCGGCAACTCTGGATGGATGCAGGGTGAGAGCTGCTGTTCTGGCAGTGAAATCCCTCTTGGCCCAGCACATGGACAACCTGGAAGTGCCTCATGGCCTCCACGATGCCATCCCAGCCTCTGGCTCTATGAATCCAAGGAGTTTTCCCTGGAATAGGCCAAACCAGCCCAAGCAGCTCCAAGCAGCGATCCAGAATCCAAGCAAAAATCCCTCCTGGCCAGTTTGTGCCCACACAGGGCGCTGGAGCCGTGGGGTCCCGGGCAGCCTGGCAGGGACTGGAGGAGCAGCCCTGCAAAGGAAGGAGCAGTGTCCAGGCTGGCAGGAGCCGGGAATGGGATGAAGGAGGCTGGGACGGCTGCCAGGAGCACCGGGTGCCTGGCACAGAGGCCGGAGAGCTTCCGGAGCCATCCCGGCTGCCCAGCCTGGATTTACCCCACAGGGGTGGGCAGGGAGCAAGACCTCCCTCAACCCCCAGGCATTCCTTGCTTTTCCAACCCCATCCCTATGCAGAAAATTCCCTGGGCACAGAGGGTGGGTGGCAGCGAGGAGCCCCCCCAGCGCCTCCCCATTCCAGGCCCTGCTCCTGCTTCCCCTGGAGCAGAGTCATGGCAGATTATCGGGAATGTTACTGCAGTGGCAAGAGGCTCCTGCATCCAGGAGCAGGCAATATCCTGCCTGGAATGTTCAGGGAGCTCTGCCATGGGCACATTCTTCCATGGAGTTGTTTGGGGGGCAGCACCGGCTCTGCTCGGGACGGGCTCCGGCGGTCCCTGGGTTTTTTCCTTCTCTTCACAGGAGATTCAGCTCAGATGTGGATTATTGGGCACAAAATGTTCCAGAGGAAGTGTAGAGTGACAGGGCTCAGGGTTGATGTCACCCAAGAGAAAAAGGGTGGAAGAAAGGAAGAATTTGGGAAAGCCCTACCAGCCCTCCACAGTGAGAAATGTGGATGTGAAGTCAACATTCCAACCTTCACCCCCAGCTGAGTGCAAGTTTTGGGGTTGGATAAATGACTTCTAAAGGTCTCTTTCAACCGAAATGGTTCGGATTCTACGGCTCAGCCCACTGGGAGCTGCTCCCTTCCCGAGCATCCTTCCCTTTTTCCCTTCCCATCCCCTCAGAGTCGTGTCCCTGCCTTCCCACTGCAGCCCATCCCACAGAGACCCAGGCACAATTAACATAAATATTTCCTCCTAGGGAGAAGAAAAGGGCTGTGCCTTGGCTGGGGAATGAGGAGCCACCTCCCAGCTCAGTGCCAGCCAGGATTTCTGGCATGGAGCAGGGACAGGGAGGGCATCCAGAGCTTGGTGGCCCTCCGATCCCCATCCCTCCGATCCCCATCCCTCCGATCCCCATCCATCCAATCCCCGTCCCCTCCAATCCCCATCCCTCCGATCCCCATCCATCCAATCCCCATCCCTCCAATCCCCATCCCTCCGATCCCCATCCCTCCGATCCCCATCCCTCCAATCCCCATCCCTCCAATCCCCATCCATCCAATCTCCGTCCCCTCCAATCCCCATCCCTCCAATCTCCGTCCCCTCCAATCCCCATCCCTCCGATCCCCATCCCTCAGCCCCAGCTGCCCCAGCATGTGGGATCTGTGCCGCTGGAGCTGCAGCGGGCCGGGATAACCCCATTCAAACACGGCGGGATTGGATTCCTGTCCTCCCATTCCCACCCTGCTTCCATCCCACGCATTCCATCCCGCACCTCCCGCGGCCCGGGAGCAATCCGTGCCCCCTTCCCTGCTCCCGCAGCTGCGCGGGGCTGTCTCCTTCAGGAGGAGCCCGAGACGCACAGGAAGGGGCCGGCGGCTGCCCCGGCCCCGCTCCTGCCGGGATCGTCCCTCTCGGCGCTGCCCAATCCCTTGGGATGCACCCATGGATACCCCGAGGTCCAGCACCCAGCGCCCTCCTGAGGACTCGCAGGCAGGAGGGACCTTTTGGATGAGATGCTGGAAATCGGGACGAAGAGTTTTAGTTCCTACAGGCAGGGAAGTTCTTCCCTGTTATGGAGAACAGTGGGAAAAGTTACATCCCTCTCAGTAAAATCCATTCCTGGAATCTTTGGGATTATCCATGAGGGAGCTGCTTTTGGGGACCACCGAGCCCCTCTCCCGGGACAGCTCCATCAGGGTGAGGGACTGCAGAGGGAGCAGGGAGGATGCAGAGCTCTGGGATGAAAGGGAAGAGTGTCTTAATCAGCTAAAATGCAGGGAATTTCACACGAAAAAAATGTAATTAATAGAAAAAACGGAGGCAGTTAATTGCAACAGCTGCAGCTGCGCAGGGAGGAGCAGGACCTTCAAAGGCTGCACTGACCAAGCTCTGCATCCTTGTCCTTCAAATTCCACATCCAGAAATCCCACGTGGGCCAGCAGGGACATGGATACCCCCAGGAGAGCTGGAAAACAATTCCCTCCCGCCCTGGGGCCGTTCCAAGCAGCCTCTGCACGGAGCAAAGGATGGAAATCCCTGTCCCTCTCCTTTGCATCTCATTTGCATCATCCTGCTGCTCCGGGACAGGCTGGGGGGAGATGGGGAAATGCGGGGCAATGCCTGTTTGGGGGTGGGAATGGGAATAGGGATGGGGATGGGGAGTGGGATAGGGTGGGGATGGAAATGGGGCAGGGATGGGGAAAGGGATGGAGATGGGGAAAGGGATGGGGATTAGGATGGGAAATAGGATGGGATAGGGCTAGGATGGGGATGGAGATGGAGATAGGGATGAGGATGGGGACATGGATGGCATTGATGCCACTCAAGGCTGGCCCCAGGTCCAGAGCCAGCACCTCAGCCAGCACTTTCCTTCCTTGTCCCTTCCACAGGAACTGGGATAATCCAGCTTCGATCACCTTTAAAAAGTGAATAAAGTTGCAGGGAAGACTGACCTCAGGAGAAAATTGGATGTGACGGGGGTGAGAAGGTGGGAAGTGGGGTGTTCCACCATCCCAGAGACCTCTGTGGCCGTGTGCTGTGTCCTGATCCCTCCTCAGAGAAAAGAAAAAGCAGCTATTCCCACAAAAAAGAACCCCTTTGCTCTCGGAGCGACCAAGCAGCTGGGAATAATTCCAAGGGGGCTGCTCCGGTGTTTTTATCCTGGTTATGGGCCTGGGCAGCTGCTGAGAGCCCGCTGGGTGTGATGAGCTGGGATGTTCTCACCCAGCAGGGACAACTGGGGGGAACAAACACAGCTCAGCCCCGAGAGCCCCCAGCCCACTCCAGCCCCGGAGGAGGTGAAGGAATCACAAATCCTTCAGTTGGGATAAACACACGGAGAAGAAATATTACTGAAAGTAATTAAACCCTTTTCAAGCCGGGACAGCAAAGCCAGAGCGTGGAAGAAAGTAAAAAATTCGGCAAATGAGGCTTATCAGGTGATGGGAATAATGAGGGAGCACGGGCTGGAAGGGGCGGCTTCCCGGGTAATGAGGATTATTTACCCAGCATTTCCCTTGCAAAGCAGGAGCGGCTTCCCAGAGCCGGGCTCAGCACCCGGCTCTGCCCAGGGATCACCCGACTTGGGCCAAATCCTCAGCTTTTGGCAATAAAACACCAAAAATTGGGCTGGCAGTGCCCTCTGGGATGCTCTAGGGCTGAGCCAGGATCCCATTTTCTTCCTAAAGCAAAGGCAATTCCACACCCTCCGCAGGCTCTGCTGAACAGCGAGTTACAAACCACGGGAATGGGGTTATTTTGTGGCAATTAAGAGTGGTCATAATTATTTTTCTTATTAGCAGGCAGAGCACCTTGGAACAGCATTTCCCAATGGCCTTGGAATTCCCTGCAGCATGGCTGGGGTGTCAGCAGGATGGGTGTCCCGTTCCCTCATTTCCGAGGGATCATCCTTTCCTGGATCCAGCTCCAAGCAGATCCAGAGCAGTCTCTTGGAGCTGTTTGGGTCTCAGCCCTGCTCTCCAGGCCAGGACAATTCCCACACGCTTGATCCATGTGTTCCAAACTCAGTGCTTTGGGAAGGCCTGAACTCAATTCCACTCTGCATTTTCCAGGCTTTTATTGGAAGAGCGAGCTGTGAAATTCTGCTGCGGATTCCCCCCGGCTCCATTGGTGTCTGGGATGGAGGAACCTGGAGAACGCCCATCCAGAACAGGGACACTCATGGGAATCTCTTTCCCAGGGCAATTGAGGAAGGAAAAGATTTTTCCTTCTGATTCTTCAGCACAGAAACACAAGGAAACATCCCAAACAGCCGGGGCCTCGCTGTCCCTGCAGGATTAATGTTCGCAGGCCTCGAGGAACCATCACTTCCCTTCTTATGGAGCAGCCAAATCCCAGCTCCGGCTTTTGTGCTCCTTGATGCTTTCCAGCAGCACCTGGAAAAGGGAGCAGCTGTGCCCCGGATGTTGTGCTCAGGCTGTGGAGATGGGCAGGATGACAGGATCAGCTCCAGCCCAAGCTGAGTATTCCCTGGGCACGCTCCTCCAGGCTTCTGGTGGGATCCACCCTGGGACCTGGGCTGAGACAGAGGTGAAAGATCTCCAAGCTGAGGTCCCTGGTGGGCACAAAAGGTTTTTTTGGGATGGGGAGCTCCACAAAGGAGATTTTCCCAGATCCTTCTGGAGAAGGCGCTGCAGTGGAACCATGCAGGAGCTCCCTCCTGTCCCACCCTGGCTCTTCCAGGGGTTTTTCCATGGGACAGTAGGAGGTGGCTCCTTGTGAAGAAGGGAGTCCCTCATGTCCCACCTCGGCTTTTCCAAGGGATTTTCCATCAGATGTGGGTTCTCCTGGTTCAGCTCCAGAGCCACCTGGGCAGGTTGAGCTCTGTCTGTGGCAGCCGAGGAGCCCCCCAGCCCTGGTGAGGCCATGGAGAAGGGTGGGAACGGCGGAATAGGATCATTATTAAGGCCATGTGGATCTTTGGGGCAGAATTCCAGGCCTGGCAGGCGCAGAGAGCTGGGCCCCACCACACCCATGGCCAACAATTCCCATTGTTTTTGGCATTCCCGGGGGAGCCAGGGCAGCCCTTGTGCTCCCATATTTCTTGGGAGCACCATGCTGAGGGACAGGGAATTCCCAGTAAAACATTGTCCCGTTGTCCCCGTGCACCTGGATCCCGAAGAACAGGGAGAGGAGGCAGCTCTGGGTCACATTTCCAAGCTTTCATCTGCACTCCAAGAAATTTCCAAGTGTGGCACTGCTCATCCCAAAAATCTCCAGGAGGATTTACACCGGGGGGAGAAGTGAGGAGGTCAGTTCATTACAGGGGTTGGGGTTTAATTCCAGTGATGGTTTCAGCAGGAGCTGCTGGAATAAATCTCTCCATAGGCTTTGGATGCTCCTGGGCCAGGCTCAGCTCTCATGACCCCTCTGCAATCCCAAGTCACATTCCCGGTGTCCATAAAGATGCTGCAAGTTTGGAGACTCGGAAATGAAAGGAGGATTTGGCCTGAGATTTCTCCCACAAAACTTTTCTCATGCAAATCCCAGCCTTTTGCACGCGCCTGGAATACCAAATCAGCCCCAATTCCACCGCTCAGGATCACATTCCCTCATGGAATCCACACTTCCAGGTTTGTCCATGCTGGGAACAGGCACACGGCTCTCCCTGTCCGTGGATATCCTGCTGGTGGAGATTCCACTGGCTCCAAACCCAAATGGTTCTGGTCACACCACCTGCAGTGTGGACCCATCCCATAGAAAGGCCAACTGGGAATATTTGCCCATGGAAATCGGGATAATTCCTTCTGGCACGTGGCACTCAGCGCTGTGGTTTCGTTGGCACGGTGGTGATGGATCAAAGGTCGGACTCGATGGCCTTGGAGGTTTTTTCCAGCCTAAATGATCCCGTGATTCCATCATGACATGACAGGAAATCCGGGAAGCCCACGAGGAGCTTTCCTCGGGCTCTCGGTGGTGGATGTGGGATGGGGATGGGTGAAACCCCCCCCCGATCAGGTTCTGACCACCAGGCAGAAGTGCTGGAAGAGAGCAGCGCTTTTCCACGGCATTTTTCCAGCCCGCCAAGCGTCTCCAAGGAGCAGAGCCCTCATTCCCAGCCCCTCAGGTGCGGAGCCGAGCCGGGGGAATTGACTTTTGTCTGGCTCCAAGTGGTGCTGCTCCCGCTGCAGCTGGGAGGGGATTTCCCGTCAGCTGCTGGAAAAAACCCCTCCTCCACGGAGGGAGCTGCTATTCCATGAATAAATTGAAGTGGTCAAGTCCCGTTTTGTGTGGAAAGCACGGTTCCCTGCCGGGGATCCGGCTCCTCGGGACTTTGGGGATATAAATAACTTCACAGGCTCCTTCCCCAAATGAAAGCAACACTCAGTTATTCGATTTTTTTTTTCTTCTTTTTTTAATTTTATGCAAATGATCTTCTGTTCTGTGTTATTATGTAAACGAGCCAACTGAAATGGTAATGAGGGAACCCAAAGTATGCATATATTAACTGCTGCTGGAGAGCTCTACACCTCCAGAAATGCCACCGAATCCCATTTCCAAGGGAGGGACAGGTGTCCCGAGGGGGAAGACTTTCCTCCAGGATGTGGTTATTGCTGCAATCCTCCAGAGGATAGCCAAGCATTGGATCCAGACAGCGATCCAGCACTGAAATTCCTGATTTTCAATGGGGGAAAATGAGGGGCATTCCACTGCCACCGGTCTGGGAAGCAGCAGGTCACATCCCACCTGTCATACCTCGACTCAGATCGGAGTCAGCACCATCAGATATCCCGTGGTGGAGGCAGAGCTGTGGGAATTATTCTCTCCAAACACTCCATCGCAACAGGGAATCCATGGGGGAACCATTCCTCCATGCATTGGTTTAGGACCGGGGGGAAAGGAGCATTCCCACGGGTGATCCCGTGTCGGATGAGACACGCCAAGAGCAGCCTTAAGGCAGACACAAAGCCCCTTTCCAAAGGTCACGTGGTCTCCAGTGAAATCCATGGCAAAACTCACTGGTGTTAAAGGAATTCAAACATTTCTGCTTCCCACACCCCATCCGTGCTGCTCCGTGGGATCCTCTGCTGCGTGGGACATGCCTCAGACCAGGAAAAACCCTGAGGAGAAGAACACGAAAAATACCTTCATTTTCTACCTTCTTCAAGAGGGTCAAAAGCATCAATTTCCCACTTTTCCAAAACTCCCTGAGAGAGCTGAAGCTCAGCCCACAGAGCAGAGATGCCTCAAATCCCTCTGAATCCCCGTGTCCAGCTGAGGTGTGAGGCCATTCCAGGGCCTTTTCCCAAAAAGGTGGAGCAGGTGCCGGACACAGAGGTGCTCTGAGCTCACAGGGGTGGCTGGGCTGGAGAAACCTTGGCTGAAATCCACCTCCACACAGTCCGATGTCAGCGATATTTGGCTCCAAACAACCTGGGATACGACACCACGGATCCAACTGTTCCCAATTTGTGGGCTCGGGAGTGGGGTGGGATCGTCCTGCAGGCAGTGGGAGTCTACTCCTTGATCCCAAGGCACGTGGAAGGGAAATATCTGCAGCTTCTGGTTGATAATTAAATAAGAACCAGCAAATAATGGATAATTTGTTATAGGAAAAGCTCCTCCGAGTGCCTTGGCCTGATCCAAGAGCTCAGATCCAAGAGCCTGTGGAAGCTTTCCCTGAGCCGGCTGGGTTTGGAACAAGCCCATGGTGGTAATAAAAACAAATCCCTGTAATTAGGGAAAAGGGAAAATCCAAAAGATGCCATTGGAGCCATTTAGGGCTGGAAATCCGTGTCCTGGTTGGGCTGGGAGCTCAGAACACCCCTGGAGCCCGCAGGAGGTGGGGATGGGGGAGCACCCCATGGTGCTTGGCAATTCCCAGCTGGGAAAGCTGGGGTGTCCTGAGGGCAGGATGAGGACACATCACCAGTTTGGGATCCGGCTGTCCCGTTCCCGGACTCTGCCTGTTGTTCCCTAAGCAAGCTCCAGCTGCTCCCCCAGACCCGTCCTTCCGTTCCTGCAGGACAGTCCTGGCCAGGTTCCTTCAGCATCCAAAGTACCAAAGTCATTTCAGGCCGTGCCACAGCCTTTCCTTGAGTGCACTTTCCCAAAGATTTAGAAATTTATCCCTGGAAGACCCAAAAATCAGGATTTACGGCTCACAAACCAGTGCAGATATTTCCAACTTCCCTCTCTCTCTCAGGCAGAACTGAAAATCTTCCCGGTTCGGGGCCAATTGTTTCAATCCCGTTTGTTCCTGGGGGGTTTCAGCGGATCTTTCCTCCCTTCCCAGAAATAGAACACAAACATCTCCCACTCGGATGTTTTGTGAAGCTATTTCCATTCAAACAAACAAACTCGCTTCCAGCTGGGAATTTCGGGAAGCGCTTTGCAGAGGTTTCACTGTTGCTGTATCCCATCCCCAGGCTGGATCCCAGCCACCTGCTCCAGGGTTGGACACTCAGCTCCCCAGGGATGCTCGGGATCGGGCTCCAGAGCCTCACCTGACATTGTTCCGAGGGATTTCTCTCCAAGCTCCTCCTCTGCTGAGCTGATTTCTCACAAATGTTGGGAAGATCTGGATTTCTGCCAGAACTTTGTCCAGTTTTTTAATTCCCGTCTCCATGTGGGGACCAGGAGAGGCTCCCAAAGCCAACAGATCCTCCGGGATTCAGGTGGCCTTGGAGGGATTCCCAGGGACCTGGAGTGCCTGGGACCTCGCTGCCCACCTGGAGAGGTCCTGGCAGGTGCTCCTTGGAGTCTCCTGGTTGGGAAAACGAGGGATTTGTAGGAAAAGCTTTTCCATCTGCTCATTCCTGGAGCGGAGGAGCACAAATGCACTATATATATATATATATATATAAATACATACAAATAGATATAAATGTATAAAATAGACAAAATGAATGCAAAACCATATCAATATATATAAATATAAATACATATATATGACATGCATAAATTTATAAAATATATATTAAAAACATATACAAATATACCTACATTTATAAAAATAGATAAATATATTAAATATATCAAATATAAGTATATATAAATATAGAAATTATATATAAATATATTAAATACAGAAACTATAAACAAATAACTAACTAAATAAATATAAACAAATATATAAATAGATATCTAAAATAGGAGTGCACAAATGGCACTAGATGGATCAAATAAATAAATATAAATCTATTAAATACATATGAAATGTAAGTGTATATAAATATATTAAATATATATCAATTAATATATAAATATATATCGTAGAGGAGCACAAATGGCACTAGATAGATAGAACAAATATATATAAACATATTCAATAAATATAAGTGTATATAAATATATTAAATACATCTAAATTAATATATAAATATATATCATAGAGGAGCACAAATGGCACTAGATAGAATAAATACATACAAATACATAAAATATAAGTATATTCAAATATATAAAATATATATAATATCTATAAATCAATATATAAATATATGTGTAGTAGAGGAGCACAAATAGCACTAGATAGATATAAATATATATAATATTTTTCTCCTTTCCCACTGTTTTCTTCCTTCCCACTGAAGGAAGAACAATCTCCAGTGGAACCAGTTAGCTCCCACCCCTTTTTATTTTATTATTTAATGTAATGTAATGTAATTTATTTCTATTCTATTCTATTCTATTCTATTCTATTCCATTCCATTCCATTCCATTCCATTCCATTCCATTCTATTCGTGTTTGCCCCACATCCCTTCCCTCTCTGAATGAAGAGTCTGCAAATATTATTGCAGCCTTTTATTGAAATGTTTTCATTCCACTGAATATTTTATTGACGAAGCATTTTATTTCACTATTATTGCTGTATCCTGCCGGGAGGGACATTTTTGGTACCAGCCCCAGTTTGCTTTTCCCTTTTCTTCTTCCCAAAAAAGTTTCGGATTGCAGCTCATCCATCTCCCTGACACCCAAATCCCCGCTCCCGTTTTCCAATTTATACAGATATTGTTAACCCGTTGTTATCCTGCAGCTTCCAAGGAGAAATTGAACACGGGAGAAGTGTGGGAAAGAGCCAGGAACAGCTCCCACTGTCCCAGGTTGCTCCAAGCCCCATCCTTGGACAATTCCAGGGATGGGGCATCCACAGCTTCTCTGGGAACTTCTGCCTCCCTCATTATAAAGAAATATTCCTTATATCCAATCTAAATCGATTTTTATTCATTTAAAGCCATCACCCCAATGACATCACGTGGGGATGAGATTCCATCTGGTCCCAGATGTCCCAGACAGGAAAATTTGGGATCAGAGAAGGAGGAGGAGCAAATGGAGCTCTCCCTGTGCCCTCCAGCCAGGATCGTTTTGTGAGGGGTGTGAGGGGGCTAAGCCCCCCTGAGCTGGGTTCTGGGGGAGGGAGGCAAAGGATGGGAATGGGGAGTGGATTGGGATGTGGCAGAGCTTGAATCCATCCCAGTCCTTCCCAGTCCATCCCAGTCCCCCCCAGTCCATCCCAGCTCATCAGCAGGAGCATCCAGGGAGGCTCCAAAGGAGCTGGATGAGATCAGCCAGCTCCCAGCGTCTTTTGTTCCTCTGCTCCTTGGAAATCAGGAATTCCGCCAGGGCTGGCAGGTGGGAGCACAGCTCCTGCTCCCAGGCACAGGGATATTTGCTGCCGGGGATTTGGGAATAAGAGGAGGCACCTTTGGATATCAAACCCAGCGAGGTCGGGAGCAGCCTGAGGAAGGAGGGAGCTCGGCAGGAATGACGTCACCTTCCACCAGCTCGGAGCAAAATTAAAAATCCAATCCTCACGGAGTGAGAATCCTTCGGCTACGAGAAGGTGACAGCTTCCCACTGCCAGCAGGCTGGGGTGAATCATCTGCAAGGAAAAAAAACCTGGATCTCCAATAAAGTCCCCCCTTTTTTCCCCCTGAAACTTGGGAGCAGCTGCGCCCGGCCCTGAGAGCAAACTGCGATTCCTATTTGTTATCCTTTTAAAAACCAAGCACATTCCTCATGGAAATCCATCAAAATCACACCTACCCAGCGGGCTGGGCTTTTTATTCCTCCCTTTTCCCCCTCCCGTGTGTGGGGGTTTTATTAAAACTCGCCGGCAACTGCCCGACATCAACAACAACAGCGCGGCTGCGGCAGGAGCCGCCCCAAGGATGCGTGTGCGAGGTGTCCCAGGAACTTCCTAGCGACCAATAATTCCACTTGGCTGCTTTTCCTTGGGCTGCATCCTCCCGGCGTGGGGCTGGGGAAGTGCTCGCTGCCCCAGCCCGGGGCTTTCACCACCACGGGGGCTCCGGCAGCTGCGCGAGGCTTCCCCGGCCGCCGGCGGCTCCTCGGGAATTGGGGAAAGGGAGGAAAAAAAAAAAAAAGCAGGAGAAGTTTATTCCTTCTTTTTTCCTCGTGCTAAATGAAGCTCCTTCTGGCAAGTCTAAATATTTACAGCCGGCCCTCAACACACACACACACACACACACACACACACACACACACACAGAGTGAAATTAATAAAACCACGCACGGAGCGAAATTCTGCTTCCCCAATTATTTTGCCGGCGGGAAGTTGAAATCCAAATCTCCCCCCTCCCCACCAACTCCCCCCAAGAAAAAAAAAATAAAATAGAAAAGAAAAAAATCCCAACTTTGTTTGCGCATTCTTATTGGCAGCACAATGCCAACAATGGCTAAATAGACAGCAGAATAAATAGCCCCACAATGCCGACAGAAAGGCCTTTCTGGTACTGCATACAAAATATAAACTGTGCCATGCCATTATTATTCCGGAGCCCTTGCTGCAACAGTACAGTTGAAATTCCACCCCCAATGTGCACCTAATCAGCCATTCAGAGCCCCTTAATGACTTGTCAGTTCTTTGCCCTGCCATTTTCTGTCCAATTAATTCTTTTATTGTGCACCGGATAAAGGAAGACAAAGGCCTTCCATGCAATAATGAATCATTAAAATTCAGCAGCTCCTCTCTTGTGCTCTTGGCTCCTCACCAGCAATTCAGGCTGCCGTGCATTCGTTATGTGTGTGGTGGTTAAAATTCACTCTACCTCAAACAAGACCTTTCCAAATGTTTAACCCTTTCCTGGGCAAGGGCCTGCAGCCCTGCCCTGGGAATTTCGACACGCACCGGGGGAAAAAAAAAGCAAGGAGAAGAGGAGGAGGGGGATGAGAGAGGGGAGGAGAGAGGCAGGCAGAGGTGTTTTGGGCAAATGTTTTAATGTCGCTCTGCCAGCCCCAGTATTGCCCGAGCACACAGCCACAAGCAAATACGGGGACAGGGAGCCGAGGGCAGCGTGGCGGAGAGAGGGATGGGATACGGAGAGGGGCGGGATGGGATGGGATGGGATGGGATGGGTGTGAGGTTCTGAGATGGGTGTGAGATCCCATGATGGGACAGGTGTGAGGTGCTGGGATGGGTGTGAGGTTCTGGGATGGGTGTGAGGTGCTGGGATGGGATGGGTGTGAGGTGCTGGGATGGGTGTGAGGTGCTGGGATGGGTGTGAGGTGC
>NW_024581272.1:0-29042 GCF_017639235.1 Corvus kubaryi
TTGTGGCTTGGCCTGCAGTTATTTATATATATATAATTTTCTTTTTTTAAATATATATATATTAATATTTATATATTAATATTAATATGTTTATATCTGTGTATTCATATCTGCTTAAGTATTGTAAAATATTTATATGAATAGATATATATTTACTCACATATTTATATTCAAGGGTAATAATCTGCTGAGTTTTTGAGAGCCCAGAGTAAGAACAGTTTCCAAAGCTCTGTCTTTGCTGTCAGTTTAATACTCAAACAGAAGTTGTTGTTCTGTTTGGGGTTTTTTTATGAGGGATACCCATTGTTTGGTAGAAATCTGTTCTTTGTCAGAAAAACAGCCTGGTGATAGAAATCTGTGGCCTTTGCCACTCAATGCTGTTCTGGGAATTCGTCCCCCACTTCTCCCACAGTCAAATTGCAGTTTTTTATGGAAATTAGCCATGAAATGCCTAAAAAGCTTGGAAGAAAGACTTGCATTCAAGAGACTGAAATGCTGCAATTTTAAAAATGTGCTTCATACCAATGCAGAAGCAATTCCCACTTGTTGGTCACTCACACAGGCACATCCTGCTGTCAAAGGCTGGTGCCAAACTGTTGAAATCTTTAATGAAACTAAAACCAAACTCCCAAACAGTTTGAAGAGAAGAATTGCAACCTGTGAGCAACTGTAAGCTCACCACTGAGCAAGAAGTTTCTTTCCAGGAGCAATTATCATTGCAAGGTTAGAATAAAATGAACACACAAGAGCAGAATGAAAAGGAAAAAAGAGCAGCTTTGTCTGTCTGGGTCTTGTTTATAAGGAAAGAAATGCTGTAAATTCCTGTATTTGTCTCTTTTTTCCTTGCTAGAAATACTGGAAGTGTGTGCTGGTGAAAAAGAGGGTGTTTGTCCTGAGCAAGCCAGATTTGTTGGTTCATTTCCATGCAGCTCTTGCCTTGCTGGGAGTCACCTTCTCTCCCAGGTGTCTTAAATAAAAGGCTTGAAGAAAACCATTTAAATGGGAAAAGCAGATTTGAGTTGTGTCAGCTGAGAGAGCCACAATATTTTTATGGCCCTTTGCTGTGTATGGAGTCTCATTCTGGGCTTGAGCTTTATTTGGCAGCAGCAGGAAGTGCTGTGCTTGGTTTAACCAGCAGAAGGAAAGACAAAAGAAAGCAAAATATAAAATAATTTAATAAATACCGGCAGAGATTTAAATATAAAGGGCCAGCAGAGCACAGTGAGGTCAGTGCTGGGGGCTCGTGCAGTGTCAGAGCAAAGCACAGAGGTGACACCGACCTTCTGTCCGAGTTCAGGATGTGACACCACTGAATTGTTGGGAAAAGGAAAGGGAAGCCCCTCAGCAGTGAGTAACCAGCTGTTTTTAGGGAGCTTGTAGGAAAGTCTGACCCAGCCACTCTGACCAACACCTCTCCAGGGAGGTTTCGGAAGTGAATAAAACACTGATTGAGCATTTGGAAGTGAAGAAGTGAAAATCAGGAGTGGCAGGATCAGGATTTTCTGCTGATTCTTGTATTCCCTAGGTTTTTAGAAATAGGTTTTTTAGAAATAGAAATCTTTCAGTGAGCAGAGAGGGACTTTGAGGAATGGCTGAGTGAGGGACAAAGCAGGCTAAGGATGAAGACCCTCAGGGAGCTTCTGAGCTGAATGTCCAGGGTGGTGAAGTCCCCAGCTTTAGCAGGAAGGTGCAGGGATGGAATCCAGAGCTGATCTGATCAGGGAACCGTGGGGAGGGAACAGGGATGTGTAAAAAGGGGTATCAGGGCTGGAAAGGGAAGTGAGGAAGCTGTGCTTGGGGCTCAGGGGCGAAAGTCCCAGGAGTGAGCAGTGAGGGGAGATCCATGCTCAGAGGTGGCTTCCAGGGCTGTCAGGAGGAGGAACAGTGGGGGTTAAGACATGAGGGGGACTCTTTGTGGTGCCAGAGGGCCAACCTGGATGGATGGAAGGGAGAGGGAAGGGAATCCCCATCATCCCTCCAGACCTCTGGAACAGAGGAGCTCATGGGCTTTGGTTTCACTGCTGTTAAAGCATGTGTGGGATATGAAATAACTGTACTACAAATACAGTAATTTTCATTTCTGGTGTTATTTAAAACCTTATGTTGCCTTGCTGAGAATTGCTTTGTATTTTTGAGGCCACGAGGGGAGGGGAGATGTTTTTATCGTGTTCCTGGAGGTGTTTGTGGCCATTGCAGCCAAGCAAACGGCCCGGCCCGGAGGTTAAAGGAGAGCCACTAATGAATGACTAGTACAGGATGCCATGCCCTTTTCCTCTGGAAGGAAGAGCTGAAAGTCGCTGGATTTTTGTCATTTCTAATGGTCGTGCTCCCTCTCGTGGCTGTTAAGGATATAAAAACCAAAAAAGTGTTTAGGGATGTCAGCGTTGGGAAATGTGGCGCTAAAAATTACTAAAACAATAATTTAAATTTCATCTTAACCTGAATTATTACAGATGGTCAAGCAGATTTTTTTTTTCAAATGTCTTCTTAAGTATAATTCTGATGGTATCAGCTGGGAAGGGCTGAGTTTTTATGTTAAAAACACCCCTCTTTTTTTGCTGTCCTTGTTAAAATGAAAAAGGGGGAAGTTTAGATTGGATATTAGGAAAAATTTCTTCACTGAAAGGGTGGCCAGGCATTGGGACAGGCCACAGAGGTGGAGTCCCCATCCCTGGAGGGATTTAAAAAGTGGCACTTGGGGATATGGATGGGAACAACTGGACTCAAGGATCTGAGGCAGCTTTTCCAGCCTTCATGATTCCATGATTCTGTGGAATTCAGTGTTTCCCAGTGAGCATTTCGGTCCAGTCTAAGCACGAGTGTCTTGGGGTGACTTTATGATGTGTATCCCATTTCGCTGCCCTACGCCCAGAAATTAATTTTGTGCCTTTCTATGCCTTTAAACTGAGCCTGAGAAGAGAAAAAAACCCGACCAAAACTTCCAAAGCAGTTTTGCAGTTTGTTTTCATGTTTTCAAGGACGCAGAGATAGAGAGGGCTCTCTGATAGAAACCTAAACTATGCTAAACCATGGCAGCGAGGCTCACTGCTGCAGCAGTCCCTGCAGGCTGGGTGATCCCATGGTGGGTTCTGTGTGTTTGTTGCCTCCCCAGCGCTGGCGTGGGGCGCACGGGCACCTTCATCGTCATCGATGCCATCATGGACATGATGCACGCGGAGCAGAAGGTGGACGTGTTCGAGTTCGTCTCCAGGATCCGCAATCAGCGGCCCCAGATGGTTCAGACAGACGTGAGTGCACCTGAATCTCCCGAAATTCCAGCTTGTCCTGGGCAGAGAGGGAAATGCTGCTGTACTTCCGCTCCGTTGTGCAGCCCAGTGTGTCCCGTGCTGTTGCACACCTGGAAAAGATCAGGTTGGGTGGGGCTTGGAGCAGCTTGGGATGGTGGGAGGTGTCCCTGCCCATGGCAGGGGTGGGATGGATGGGATTTAAGGTCCATTCCAACCCAAACCGTTCTGGGATTTTCTAATTCGAAAATGAACAAAGCCCAGTGGAAGGATGGGGGAGAAGATACAGGTGAAGACCACTGTAAAACACATCATTTTTAGGAGTCATTTCCAGGTTTTCCCATGCACATGAGAGTGGAATGTCAGAGAATGTGAGTGATGTAACAGGAAAACTCTGGTTTAGCTTAACAATTTCTAATTATTGTTATTTTAATAATCAGTAGATTGTACCCCAACCAGTGGCAAGACAAGGAGCAGTGGTTTTGAACTGCCAGAGGGCAGGGATGGATGGAATATTGGGAAGGAATTGTTCCCTGGGAGGGTGGGCAGGCCCTGGCACAGGGTGCCCAGAGCAGCTGGGGCTGCCCCTGGATCCCTGGAAGTGTCCAAGGCCAGGCTGGACATTGGGGCTGGGAGCAGCCTGGCACAGTGGGAGGTGTCCCTGCCCATGGCAGGGGTGGCACTGCATGGGATTTGAGGTCCTTTCCAACCCAAACCAGTCTGGGATTTTAAATTAGATGAATCCCAGAATTCCTAATTTCCCTCCCTTCATTCCCTCCCTGTCCCTTCCAGATGCAATATTCCTTCATTTACCAAGCCTTACTCGAGTACTACCTCTACGGGGACACGGAGCTGGATGTGTCATCCCTGGAAAAACACCTCCAGACATCCCACAATGCTGCACCAAACCTGGTCAAAATAGGGCTGGAGGAGGAGTTTAAAGTAAGTATGGAAATCTTTGCCATAGGATTTCCAAGACTTAAGCCAAGAGGATAAAAGTGTGACCTTAAAGGTGCATTAAAGGGAAGTCGTTCTGTTCTGTGGTGGTTGTGAATGGGGCCTTGCTGAACATCCTGTTCCCTAAATGCTCACTCAGGGCTGTGTGGTTCCATGGCTTTTCCCTAAACCTTTTTTGTTTGTTTCTGAAAGAAAAGGGGAGTGATTCTCTGGGCTGGTGCTGGTTGCCAGATCAGATAATGCTGCAAGAGGAAACTGGATTAGGTGTTCCTAATCTGCATCCCAATGGGATTGTTAACTCCGAGGTGACTGACAGCAGGAAGAACTGCAGGGACTTTACAGAGCTGGTGCTGAATGTCCAGACTGTCAGGAGAAAAACCTCAAAAAAACCCAAAAAAACCCATTTTTGATCAGTGGAGGAACCCCAAATGAAGCAAACCACACTGGCTGGCTGTGATCATTCTTAAAATGACTTTAGTGCCCTGAGGAATAGTTAGAATTTTTTTATGATTTTGTTTATGCTGAAATATTTATTTTCTGTATAGATAGAGAGTATTAATTGACATCTGGGTGTTCACTGGAGTTCTCTCTTTGCTTTAGACGATTAATTTAACCAGAAATTGGGAACTGGGTAAAGAAAATGATGTAAAAATAAGTCTGATGATAGAGGAACAAGTTCAAAAATCAACAGTATTGAGGGAAGGAAGATTAGATGGGATATTGGGAAGGAATTTTTTGGCTGTGAGGGTGGGCAGGCCCTGGCACAGGGTGCCCAGAGAAGCTGTGGCTGCCCCTGGATCCTTTGCAGTGTCCAAGGCCAGGCTGGAGCAGCCTGGGACAGTGGGAGGTGTCTTTAAGGTGTCTTCATGGGCTTTTAAGGTCCCTCCAAGCCAAACCATTCTGGGATTCTGTGACTGTTTCTTTCTTAGTTGTTACAGCCAGGACCATGAAGTGGCTGTTGTGCAGTCAGGCTCCCTGTGACTGTGGCACTGATTGAGCCCCAGTAAAGTCACTGGAGGGCCCTGTGAGTGCAGGATGTGCTGAGTGACCCCTCTCCTGTCCCTGTGCCCTCACTCTCCTGTGTGGTTTCTTGCAGAAGCTGACCAACGTGCGGATCATGAAGGAGAACATGAGAACTGGCAACCTTCCAGCCAACATGAAGAAAGCAAGAGTCATCCAGATCATCCCCTGTAAGAGCCCAGCCTGTGATCTCCCAAAACAAACGAGTGCCATCAATCCCTGGTTGGGAGCACACACTGGATCTGTCTGCTGGCAGCAGCCCAGCTCATCTCAGGACACAGCTCCTCTTATAAAGTGTCATCTGTAAAAAATTCCGTGAATTGGGTTTTACTAAATCATCCCAAAATCTGTTACAATCAGGTTTTTTGAATTAAACAACTCGGCACTTTCACCTTTGCATGGTCTGAGCAGCACTGTAATGTTTGCACCTGAAAAGGAACATTTCAGAGAAGAGATTTAGTGGGGTTTCTTCTTCCACATGCAGTTAACAAAAGTAAGACTGGACTCAAAACTAAGACTAAACTTTTTTTTTTTTCCAGATGATTTTAACAGAGTGATTCTGTCCATGAAAAGAGGGCAGGAGTACACAGACTACATCAATGCTTCCTTCATAGATGTACGTACACAACATTTTCATGCATTTCCTTTTCAAATCAGAGCTTTTGCTGTTGTTGGTAAGTCTTTTTAAAGGGGCACAGTCGACTTGGCTTGCAAAGAACATGAGCTTTGTTTATGGGAGTTTCCAGATGCTTTTCTTATCTTGGTGTTTTCAATTTCAGTTTAAATGGCTGTGTCATTTAAACCTTGTTGTTAGATTTACAAACCAAGCCTTTTATGAAATTCTGACAAAACAAATCGGCTGCACAACTAACAGCCAGCGGTTCCATTATCTGGTTCAGGTTAACAGGTGTAAATATTTGCTTTTCTGAGAAACAGAAAAGTCAGTGTTTAGCACAGGGAAAGGCTGTCACAGTGTTTGGCAGCCAGGCTTTATTTGGGCAGAGCTGGATAAATTCCAAGCTTTCTTTCCAGGTTCCTGTTGGAAGCCGAGTAACACAGGATTTTATTTAAATATGAGAAGTCATCATGCCCTTAAGCAGTAAAACCACATCAGTGACTGAGGATTGTGGGTGCTGAGGAAGTGAAGATCACATCTGTGTGGAAATAAGGAAAGGCTGGACGTGGCCCTCAGTGCCTTGGTGGTGTTGGGTCAGAGCTTGGACTCGATCCCAGAGGTTTTGTCCAACCTCACTGGTTCTGTGATTCTGTGAAATAAAACTGGAGCTCAGAACCTGAGCTAGGACTTAACTGTAGAGAAAAGCTGAGAGCTGCTGTTGGGATAATATTGTGAAATCTGGTCCTGCAGAATCTCATCCCCTCAGCCATGACTGGAAAAATTCACCTCAGGATTGTGAATTTGGGGGAGATTTTAGAATCACAGAATTGTTGAGGTTGGAGAAGCTCTCTCAGACCATCGAGTTCAACCATTCCCCAGCACTGCCAAGGCCACCACTGCCCCATGTCCCCAAGTGCCACATCCACATGGTTTTTTAAATCCCTCCAGGGATTGGGATTTCACCACTGCCCTGGGCAGTGACAACACTTTCCGTGGGGAAATTTCCCCCAATATCCAACTGCAACCTCCCCTGGTGCAACCTGAGGCCGTTCCCTCTTGTTCCCAATCACTGAAGCTGTGATGTTGCTGTGCCCATCAGCCTCTCCCCCGTGTGACCCCGGTCTGTTCCCGCAGGGATATCGGCAGAAGGATTATTTCATCGCCACCCAGGGCCCCCTTCCCCACACGGTGGAGGATTTCTGGCGGATGGTGTGGGAGTGGAAGTGCCACACCATCGTGATGCTCACTGAGGTCCAGGAGAGGGAGCAGGTACGTGCCCACCCTGCAGCCTCACAGTTTCCCTTCCCACCTGCAAGCCACGAGCATCAATACTGGAGAAAAGAATTTTTTTGCCTACAAATTCCAGCAATCTGAGATATTTTTTTTGCTTTTCCTAAAATGACACTTGCTTCACTCTTTGGTGTGGGGCAGCACTGCTGCTTTTGCTGGAACTGTCAGAAAACACAAACAAATTACGGAATGCTGTGATTTTTTGAAATCACTGATTTCAAACTTCCAGTTCACATTAAGGGATGCTTGACATGGGACAGAGTTTTGGCATTTGGGAACAAACGTTTCTATAAACTCTTGTCCCATTTGTCCCAGTAAAAGCTCCCGTGGCTCATTCCAAGCCTGTCCTAATACATCATTAATTAATGAAAGAGTCCTGTGCTGCAGATTGAAGATTCTGGGTTCAACAAGGGTGTTGTGAAAAGCTTTTTCTTGGTGGTTTTGGCAGGTTTTTAACAATATTTCCTTGCTTTCAGGAATTACACTTATTATTCTACTCTGGTTTAAAGCAGTATTTACCATCTGGGCCTCCTGAGCCCTTTTCATCTTAATGGTTTCTATTACAGAAATATTTTATCTCTGTATTCTTAGTTATTAGTGTTTGCAATACAAACTGTTGAGAACACACTTCTTATGCTGGATGTCACTTCTTATATCAGAGATTAATAAGAACGTGATAACTGGGAAAAAAAATCAAGGAATGTTTGCAATTCTCTGGATTCTGCAGGAAAAATGCTGCCAGTACTGGCCATCGGAGGGCTCTGTGACTCACGGAGAGATCACGGTGGAAATCAAGAGTGACAGCCTGATGGATGCCATCAGTGTGAGGGATTTCCTGGTCACATACAACCAGGTAATCCTTTAAAACTCCAGGTTTTTTGGTTTGTTCTTTTTTTTTTTTCCATTCGAAGGCATTTACAAATCTGATTATGTATATTAAATTCTGGGATTTCTAGCTAAAGCTAAATGTGGTTAATCAAAATCTGGCGTTAAGGGGAGGCTTATAGGAAACATTTTTGCTTAAAGCCCCTGAAAATTCTGGTCAGTAAAACAGGTGGCTGCAAAATGGGAGGTGGGGGTGGGGTTTTTTAAACTGTTTTGTTGTTGCTGTTATTCCTAGATTTTCCTGCCATCTTCCACATAACTCTCAAAGAAAATTCGATCCAAGATTTTTCACAGAATTCCAAGCTGGTTTGGGTGGAAGGGGCCTTAAAACTCATCCCATCCTATTCCCTGCCATGGGCAGGGACACCTTCCACTATCCCAGGTTGTTCCAAGTCCTGTTCAACCTGGCCTTGGTCACTTCCAGTGTATCCTAAGTCCTTCCCAGGGGAAACAGCTGTGCAAATCCAAAGGAAAATTATAGGGGAATTATCAGCGGATGGGGATTTGGAAACAGACCTGACAAGTCTGCTGGACCAGGATAGAATCCTGGAATATTTAGGCTGGAAATAAGATCACCAAGGTCCATAATACATGATGGATCAGGTTGCAAGTACTCTGATGTAGCAAGGCAAAATTGATGCTGCAGGTGTTCCAGGCAGGAATTGTGTTTCCACTTGGAAGTAACAGGTGGCTGAATGCTGTTTTCCTGCTGGCAGAGCAACCAGGAGAAGCAGAGCAGGCTGGTGAGGCAGTTCCACTTCCATGGGTGGCCTGAGATCGGGATTCCTGCCGAAGGGAAGGGGATGATCGACCTCATTGCAGCTGTGCAGAAGCAGCAGCAGCAGACAGGGAACCACCCCATCACCGTGCACTGCAGGTGAGCCCCCTCTGCACCTGAGCTTGCCTGTTCTCTGCCCCTGTTACTCCTCTTCTCCCGTTTTTACCCCAGTTGATGCCAAGCAAAGGTCTTTTGTTGCAGTGCTGGCGCAGGGAGAACGGGCACCTTCATAGCCCTGAGCAACATCCTGGAGCGGGTGAAGGCCGAGGGGCTCCTGGACGTGTTCCAAGCTGTGAAGAGCTTGAGGCTGCAGAGGCCACACATGGTGCAAACGCTGGTATGGATGGGACTGACCAGCCCAGGGCTTGGGGAGGGAGTCCTGTGTGGAAATACTCTTGGGGGACGAGAACAAAGGGGTTTTTGCAGGGTGACATCAATGGTACACGATAGCTCTGTGTGTGCAAGGCATTAGCAGGGTTTCTACAGGGGTTTTTAGAGCATTTCCAAAAATACAACTCGGATGAATATTCTCTGTCTTTCAGGAACTTGAGGCTGTTAAACCATAATATTTTGAGTGTTGTAGGTGATTAAATATATTAAGTAAATGTCTTTCAAGTTGTTTATCAGTTGTTCTTTCTTACGTTAAAATGTGTGGACACAAATTGGAATCATGGAATGGTTTGGGTGGGAAGGGACCTCAAAGCCCACCCAGTTCCACCCCCCTGCCATGGGCAGGGACACCTCCCACTGTCCCAGGCTGCTCCCAGCCCCAATGTCCAGCCTGGCCTTGGGCACTGCCAGGGATCCAGGGGCAGCCCCAGCTGCTCTGGGCACCATGGCTGGGGTGGCACTGGATCATATTTAAGGTCCCTTCCAACCCAAACCATCCTGGGATTTTATGATTCTCTGATTATCCCTGGGCCATGATCAGGAGTTTCTGCTGTAGGAAGAGCCCAGTGACAGCCCAGGACTGTGAGCAGCTGGGTTTAAATCAAAAGCCAGGCCTAAGAACTGATTCAGTTTAAGAAGCATGTCTGAAAAAGCTCAAGAAATCCTTTTAACCAAAGAGCAGCGATCAGCCTGTGCCTGACCAAAGAAAGAGGAACCATTGCTTTTATTTAAAGTAACAAACAGAAATCAGAACAGACCAGTTCTCACCTACTGGTCCCAGTTAGGACATGCTGAATTTATCACGGGGATTTGCAGAAGTCAGATTTTCTCAGTGTGACCAAACCCACATTTTGACACCTTTTCCTTGTTTTCCAGGAGCAATATGAATTCTGCTACAGAGTGGTACAAGATTTCATCGACATCTTTTCAGATTATGCTAATTTCAAATGAGATTCTGCCTTATTTTTTAATTTGTCTGTATAAATAGTTGTATATTATGTTAATTTATTCCATGCCACTTGGATTGTTGAGTTAACTGTAAATACAATGTTGTGTTGGCTCTAAAAGTTGCATTTGCTGTATAAAGTTGTTTCTTAAATATAAATATCTTCTAAAGCAAAGTATAATGTTCCTATACTGTATAGCACTGTAAGATGGGATAGAAATCTTTATTCTAAATAACAAGAAATTAATTCTTGAGGTTTGTTTTCCTTTGAATTTTGCCACTTATAAATATTTATCAGTAATGTTATCTCCCAGTTCTTGACATTTTTGACAGGTGATTTACAGTTCATCCTAAAGTGAATTGTGATGCACATGTTTAAACATGTTTTGTTCACCAGGAAAATATGTTCACCATGAAAATAGATATTTATTTTATTTTTCAAGGCTGTTTTGAAGAGCCTCCAGGTTTTGATGGCAGTTGGATTTTGAATCTTACTGTCCATAGGCTAAAATCAGTAGAAATACAGATTAGAATTTTTGAATTGACAGAACTTTGAAAGCCCAGTCAGTTTGGTTTTTTTCCCTAATATTGTTTCAATCGATGTAGAAAGGCAATAATGTGATTTTTTAGAGTATTTTGCATATTTGAAGAGTATATTTTGCAGCACCTGAATTTGTCTATGTGAAGAAAAAGGCCAGGAATGGAGTTAAAAGCTTCTCTTCTCTATAAACACCTGCATAATTTCCCACTTCTTTAAAATAAGAGATGAACTCTTATTCCTTGATTTGACTCAGCATGATAATTAAGAGGTAAAAATTGGAAAAAACATTTTATGAACAGTTTAGTGCCAGAAACATTGAGTGTTGCAGCAAAAGCTCCTCCAGGTTCTTCCCCTCCCAGAAATGTTATCAAAAAAGGACTGTTGCCTTTCTCTAAGGGGTTTAGGGTTGTGTACAGAGATATATTTTTACTGAAAGTACTACTGAGAACAGAATTGGTGACAGAAAACATCAAAGTCTTTATTACAGCCCTGACCAGGGGTTGGAAAATCCCCAAATCACGGGGCACCCGAACGTCGAATAATTACCAAGTTTATCTTTCCCACTCTTCCAAAAGCATCTCTGACTTAATGAGCACAGAGGGGTGGATCTGTAATTAATTCCATAACGAATATGCAATAGTTCTGTCTCGTCCAGCCGGGCTTTTGCGATGCAACATCAAAGCCTTATTTAAAACAAGCAGCTTAAACCGAGCTTTTCCCTGCTGTTCTTGCACTATTTTATCCCATTCCCATTCCAATATAATCTCATTGCACCTTGGAGCAATGCAGGGGGAGGGAAGGTGTCCATAGGTCTCCGTCCATTCCATCCTGGCTGGAAAGGGGCAGGATAGGAATTCCTGAGCACCCTATTCCCACAGTGCCATTGGCTGCTTCTTGTCTTCCCATCGCTGCACTCCTGTATTTATTTGTACAGTAAATTATGCACTTCAGAAAACAGGTTGTTTAAAGACTAAACCTTGCTTGGGAGTCTCTATGAGAAGAAACACTCGAGCCACAGGGTTGGGTAGGAAAGTGAAGCTGAGGAAGGGCATGTTCCTGCAATTCCATCCAAACTGAGAGAGCCAAAACAAATTCAGTCTGGGAACTGATACAGAGGGGGTTCCGTCTGATTTCTAGCACAGGGAGACTCCCAGAGATTGGAGAATAATGCAAAGGAATTCCCATTTTCTGATCCTGATGTCAGCATCCTTCCAGCCACTTAGCCCACATTTGAACAATAATTTGTCAGATTTTTGGGTCCCTGAGGTAAAAACCTGGGGCGAGTTGTCTCCTGAAGTCAGTCTCAGTGCAGGGAGACTCTGAGAGGTTGGAAAATAACGCAAAGGAATTCCCATTTTCTGATGCTGATGTCAGGATTTTTCTGACCCTTTAGCCTGCATTTGAATAATAATAATTTGTGTTTTGGGCAGATTTGTGGGTCCCTGAGGTTAAAACTGGTGTTGTCTCATGAGGTCAGTCTCAGTGCAGGGAGACTCCAAGAGGTTGGAGAATAATGCAAAGGAATTCCCATTTTATGATCCTGATTTCAGGATGCTTCTGATCATTCAGCATTTGAAAAATAATTTGTGTGTTGGGCAGATTTTGGGGTCCCTGAGGTTAAAACTGGGGTGAGTTGTCCATGAAGTCCATCTCAGTGCAGCAGTGATGTGGTGTGAGGGTGTGGGGGTCCCACAGCCCCCCAGGAGCTGCAGCACAACTCCAGCTGCCCACGGGGTTTACTAAAGGCCTCCTTACAACCAGGAGTAGGATGGGGTTCAGCTGGAACACCAAATCCTCAGTGGGTACTCGGATTTTAGTTGATAACCATATTCAGATATGGAGGAGGAAAGAGGAATGCCTAAAATATAATTCAGAATTGACAGCTGTAGCTCCCTAAGATTTTTGTGGAATTGGAAAAGTTCCCTTCGCAGTCGTGTGTGCTCTGGCTGGAGCTCTGGGGAGCGTCTCGGTGGCTTGGAATTTTCCTTTGAATCTGCGTACGTTGCATGGAATTCCTTTAAAACGCCAAATAGTTGGATTGGAAGTGTCCTTCTGATCTGTCTGTGGTTTTGGTCACTGTGTGACTTTGACTGTTCATGTGTTCAGAAGGTCCCAGCTCACCTCAGCATTTAAGCGTTCGCTTCCCAGCATCTTTATCCCACTTTATCCATGGGAGTGCCATGGGTTCCGTGTTCCCGAAGCAATCCCTTAAGTGCTTGGCTGATCTGGGCCGTAATGAAGAATGCATACTGTAATTAGCAGTGTTTTTTAGGCTATTTTTATGTATTTTTTAAACTTTTAAAATGAGCCTGACCACCCCATGTTCAGTCTTTTGAAACGTTTGCGTTTCCCTCGTCCCATTTTTCATGTAAAGTTAATAACCAAAATGTATTTAATTTGTCAAATCTTTATAACATATGTATGTATTATACAGTTTCAGCTATTATTATTTTCTTTTATTACATTTCTAATTTGATCTTGCTGTGTTTTTAATGCCGGTGAATGTGGCTGAATTATTTGTATATGCAAATTGCAAGATCTAATACATTCTGATGCAAGAACAAAGCTTCCTTTTTATTCTCCACCTGCATTATTTCATTTAAATCTTTTAATTTCATTCCTGTGTCGTGTGTTCATTTGAATGAAGCATTCTAAAAGAGTTGAAATCCATTATCTAGATGAGTAATTTTTCAGTGCTTATCAGCAGCTTTTTGGGAGAAAAACTCTGATTGATGTTGGGACTGAACATTGTGCATATAAAGGGTGTAGACACTCATGGAAGTAGTTGGAATCCAGGTCTTCCCAAACTGTAAGGATACAAAATAAATATAGTAAAATTAATTAAATATAGTAACATAATCCTGTGGTAAACTGTGATGTCATACCAAGATAAAAATAGGAGCTAAACTTCCAGCTGTGTCACCAATCATGAATTGAAAGTTCCCTCTAATTAACAGCAATTTCTTAATTCATTTTGACAATTCAGTTTTGCTGTGGACATCTTGCTAAAATCAACCAAGAAGGCCCCACTGTTGTAACAAGGGGCGGGGGCGGTTTGTGTAAACCAGGAGTAACTGCTCAGAGGTTACATCCTCATGTTGAATCAAATAGGATTTAATGAAGCCATTTTTCTGTTTGACCCCTTCTCTGTTTGCCCTGGCCCATCCCACACCTCCCGTTTGGGAGATGCCTCTTCAGGGTAGGTAATTTTAGGATTATTTTTTTTCCACAGTTGTTGAACTTTCAGCCAGCATGTCCTCCCTGGGCACTGCTCTGACGTTGGCAGGGTGACAGGAAATGGCCTCAAATTGTGCCAGGGGAGGTTTGGAGATGAATATTTCTTCATGGAGAGGGTTTTAAAGCATTGGAAAAATGCCTGGGGCAGTGGTGGAGTCCCCATCCTTGGAAGCGTTCAAAAAATGGGTGGATGTGGCACTTGAGGACATGGGCTAGTGACAAACTGGTTGATGGCTGGATTTGATGATCTTTTCCAAATGTAGCAACTCTCTGATTCTAATTTGCCATTGCATGTAAAAGCTGTTAATTTTTTTAATTATTCCAGAGGAGTTGATCAAGTATTTTGTGTGACCAGGTCATGTACTTTTAGCAGGGATCAAGAGGCAGAGATTGTGAGACCACCAGAAATTGTGTGTGAGGACAGGCAGGTGCCTTGGTGCGTCTCAGAAAATAGAAGAATCTCAAGTATTAATCAGTTATTAATTAATTAATTGTTGGTTAATCTGAATAACTGTTGATAATTGTAATTGTTGATCACACAGCAAACATGGATATTCCTATACTCTACTGGTGATAAAGTTGTTTTTTTCCTACTTCTAAATGTTACAAAGGAACACCATGAAGACCTTGTGGTTCTGTTTTTAGAAACTCAGCTTTTAGAAACAACCACACTTTGGTTGTAAACTGTCCATGAGATAGATTTATTTTAATGGCATATTTACACAGCATGAACTAAGGCAGATCACAGGGGTGTTTGCTCTGTACAGGGCACATACGTCAAGTCTCAGCTCTGTTTTGCCTAATGCAGAAGTTGTTGAATTGAGAATTTTTCAAGCCACTGAACTTCCCAGGGAGTGTTCTTCATCTGAGGAATTAAAGGATTAGGATGTAATTTAGATCTTTTCGTGAGAGCTTCCTTCTAATGACTTTTATCCATTTTCTGTGCTGCTTTGCACAGAGGAGGGGAATTATTCCGTTATTAATCGAGTTGACACCTTGCCAAGGAAGTTCTTTGCACAAAGAATCATTTTCTCCTTTCACCTGTTCCCATGGCATGAGAAACTGCTCCAGTGTTCTTGTGAACATTTCCTGAACTCCAACTATCCATAAACATGGAACAAAAGATCCAAGCTGGGGTAGCCAGTTGGGTGGACAAAAAGAAAGGAAAACTCTCCCAGGTGGGAAGAGCTTGAGAAGGAATTATTGAGCAGGGTATTTTCTTGTTGAGATTTTTATAGAAACTTTGTCCTTCCAAAATCTGAAGGGAGCCTATGGAAAAGATGGAGTGAGGCTGTTGGAAGAGATGGAGTGAGAGCATGGAGTGCCAGAGGGCAGGGCTGGATGGGATATTGGGAAGGAATTGTTCCCTGGGAGGGTGGGCAGGCCCTGGCACAGGGTGCCCAGAGCAGCTGGGGCTGCCCCTGGATCCCTGGCAGTGCCCAAGGCCAGGCTGGACACTGGGGCTTGGAGCAGCCTGGGACAGTGGGAGGTGTCCCTGCCATGGCAGGGGTGGCACTGGATGGGCTTTAAATTCCCTTCCAAGCCAAACCATTCCATGATTTTATGATCATGTGGTAGCCTGTGGATTGAGCAGAAGCTGTTCCCAAGGAAGCAGCCCGTGGAATAGCTCTGTTCCCTTGTTTGTAAGTATGGAATTATGTACTCTAGAATTTGTTAATTTGCTGAATCCAGGGGAATCTCACCCCAGTCCTCATAAAATGTACAAATTCCTAACTCAGCTGTGCAAAAGGACTGGCTGGGAGATGCAAAATCCCTCTTATGGTCACCCTTGGGATCAAAAGTGATCTGCTGCAGTTGATGGCAAAATCGTCTGGATTAAGAACTTTGTTCCCAGATCAGGTACCGGGTGGGATTCTTGGGGACCAGGAATTGGGTTCCACAATCCTTGGGGGTGATCTTGAAATCTTGGAATTGGCCTAGAACACACTGCAAAGTTTTGATCTGCATTTTAAACCAGACGTTTCACTGGGACATTGTGCCTTTTGCTTCCCAGTCATCTTCCCTGGCTTTGAAGGACTACAGCCTATTGGAAAGCCGCTGTTCCAGATGCATTTGGATTATTTGAAATACAGATTTAACGTTAAAATACTGGTGTGTCCATCATACTCAGATGTTTTTCCCTTAGTAGTTTATGTGCTTTCACCATTTCAGGTAAATTTATTATTTCAAAGTGTTTGTTAACTGTGGATTGATATAATTCAGAAACATATCCCATTTGTTCCTAAATTTATGCAGATTCCTCCCATGTAAAATCCTGTGTCAACATTAGGTTCTGTGCATGAATACAAGCATTCCAAACATCCTGGGTGCAATAATGTGTCAGTGTAATAAACTATGATTTTAAGAGAGAAATTTGGTGCAAAACATTACATTTTCAGGGTTTGTCACACAGCAACTTCTCATCTCCAGACTTTGCTTCACACAGTGTGAATAGCCTGAATATTTATTTACTTTATACCTTGTAGAAGCCCTAATTTAGGGAAAGCTTTAACTAGAATTTGTGCTTTTTAGACTTTAAAGTGAAAACCACTGATAGTACAAATCTGTGAGAAATGAGCTTCATTCAGTGCTTCCAAACCACCTGTTCAGACACTTGAATAAATAACCCTGTATGAGGATCTTCATGTGACAAATTAAAATGCTGATTTTTTTAACTCTCTAACAAGGAGATTCAAGCACTGACGTGATTTTTCTGCTCATTTTTAACAGTTGACAATTTTACTTCATGGTGTATTCAGGTGTATTTATCTAAATTAAATATTCCCAAATTAACCTACCAGCAAGTTCAAACCTTGAAGAAAATGTCCTATTTTTTTTTTTTTCCCTCCTGTAAAACCACTTTGGCAAATATTTGTACAGATGCTGTTTCAGAGAGCACTGCTGCTCTTGGAGACAGATTGAAAACCTTCGCTCCTAATTTGTGTTTCCCTCGAAGTATTGCTGTGTTTGTAGGGACACATGAGTAAATCAGGCCAGAATATACAATTATTGACACAGTGCAGATGTAGTTATTTATTTGTGCTGTTTGATCACGTGGGCTGGCAGAGACTGCAATAAATTCCATTTCAAAGAGTTTTTCTGCTATAAATTGTTTGTTTCAGATACGTCATTCAGGTATAACTGCACTTGTAAAGAGTCCTTGGAAGGCTCTGACTTGATTACCTGTTTATTAGCAATGATACCCAATTAGATACCCAGTGATACCCAAACAGAATCCTGACTTTGGTATGATTTACATCTAAATTAAAGATTGTCCAGTAGCATACGGCTATTCTAAAATAACAATAATAATAATAATAATAATAATAATAATCTGACCTAAATTAAACTCCCCCCCCCAAGCTTATGAAATAGACTTCAAAGTCATTTGATTGAAAGGAACAGAAATAACATTTTAAAAGCTGCTTACATCTAACTGTATCACATCTAAGCACCCTGAAGTCATCACACCACACAGAATAGTCTTTGAGGCAAGCCAGATAATAAAATAGTAGTAAAATCAAAAGTTCTGTTTTGTGAAAGATCTGAATAGTAGAATTTTATCCCCCGAAGCACAAAAGGTTGGATGACCTTGTCCTGTATCCCTTTCCCTTGCACAAGCAGCAAATTTGGAATGAAGGTCCCATTTCATATCTCAGTAATGCATTGTTTTGTTTTGTTTCGTTTTTTAAAGTTTTTTTTCTTCTATCTTCAAACACAGAGCAATACAATGTTCATGTTGATTCTTGATGTTCGGCCTCGGAGATCCTCAAATTCAAGTCTCAGTAATGAATTCCTGTTTGGGAGCAGAGATGGGGATCAGTTTTATAGCTAAATGAAGGTAACTAATTTGCTGATTAAAATGGACTTAAAATACTAATTTAACTTTTACTGCTGCTCACCCCCTCCCATCCTTGCTCCCTTTATTTTTCCCCTCTCTTTAAACCCCTTATTTTCGTGGTTAATAGTATTTTTGTGGCTAGTAGTATTTTAATCTGATTAAACACAGATGCTTAAATTTATAACACTTCACTTTATAAGTGAAGCTGAATTGATATAAACTGATTCTGGGCGCTTTTTGCTGATCTGCAGAGGTGCAAATTTGGGAGCAGCTGAGCCCTGCAAATCCCCCTCCCTCACAGAGGGGCCGAATAAGCCCAGACAGGTTCAGGTTTGGGAACAGGTTTAGGTTTAGGTTCAGGTACAGATCCAGGCTTAGGTTCAGGTTTAGGTTCAGGTACAGGTTTAGGTTTAGGTTCAGGTACATATCCAGGTACAGGTTTAGGTTCAGGTACAGATCCAGGTTTAGGTTCAGATACAGGCACAGGTTTGGGTATAGGTTCAGATATAGGCACAGGTTTGGGTATAGGTTCAGATACAGATATAGATAAAGGTTCAGGCACAGGTATGGGCACAGGTACAGGTAGAGATTCAGGTACAGGCACAGGTACAGATACAGGCACAGGAATGGGCAAAGGTTGAGGTACAAGTTCAGTTTCAGGTACAGATTCAGGTATGAGCTCAGGTACAGATTCAGGCACAGGTACAGGACAGCTTTATGCACAGGTACAGATATAGGTCCAGGTTCATGTGCAGGTATGGACAGAGGTACAGCTACAAGCACGGGTTCATATACTGGTTCAGGTTCGGGCACAAGTACAGGTTTAGGCTGGGGCTCAGGCACAGGTTCGGTCAGGAATCCGTGTCCGGGCCCGCCCCTGCCATGAGGGCCCGGGGGGCTCCGCGGTGGCTCCGCCCCGCCCCGGGCGGCGCCTGAGGCGCGAGCGGCTCCGGGGGGGCGGCGCCTCCGTTTGAACTCAAACCGCCCTCGCCGCTTCTCATTGGCTCCGCTGCGCGTCGCGCGCCGCCCCCTCCGCCAATCAGAGGCCGCCGCGCTCCTTTTCGAATGTTCAACGGTCAACGGAGCAACCTGGTGCGTTCGTTTCTCCTTCCGCCGATCCGGCACGGGGTAAAGCTAAAAGAGTCCCTCTGTCCGGTGCCGCTTGTCGCGGCCAGAAGGGCTCGGTGCTGTCCCTCAGCCACGGCTGCTGCCGGCAGGCGCGGGCGTCGGCTGCCGCTCCTGTCCGTCTGTCTGCGCGGCTCCCGGGGGGTTCCGTTTCGGTGCCTGGCGGAGGAATACAGCCGTGGTGGGGAGGGGAATGGGGCGTTCAGTGCGAGGTCTCGGGGGCCGGCGCGCGCGCGCGGGAAGGGCTCAGTCGGCGTCGCGCCGTGCCGGGAGCGCGGGGGGGGGGCGCGTCGGACGCCGCCGCACGGGGCCCCTCAAGGCTCTGACAGATCCAGGTACGGTTGGGCGAGCGGATGAGGGGAGCAGGGCCGGGGGGATGTGGCTTTGGGGTGAGGGGGGCCGCGGGGAGGAGTTGGGCCTCCTGACATCTTCCCCTCGGTGGCCACCTACCCCCCCATGATGGCTCTTGCCCCTGCCGTGGTGGTTGTTGCCCCGCTCTCACCCGGTGTTTACCTGTGCCGTGACCGCCCGGAGCCCTGGCTTATAAACTTCGGCATCTGCAGCTCATGTGCCTTTTTTGGCTTGTAGGAGTTGGTGGCTGCCTGGACGGGGAACTCTCGGTACGGGACACCGAGTATTTATTTGCGTTCCCTAAAAGCCGAAGGGACTGCCGGGTTCGCCCCGAAGTTGTGTCCTGTTGTCAACAAGTGTTTATCGCATGAAACCGACCCAAACATTCCATAAGGGTTTCTCTTAACTGCTTTTAATTCCGTTGTTTTTACCTTGCTGCTTTCAAATATAGTGTTTATAAAGATGCTTCCTTAAGGCTCGCTTGTGGCAATCGCATTTATACATTAAGTAATGCGTTACATGGAGATATATAAAAGGTGCATCGGTTGTGCTGTGGCTTTGGAGTTCTTACGCCAGTCCAGTGCTGTTTCTCCTTGTGCCGCGATCTGTGCACGCAGAGATCTGCACTTGCTTCCCTCTCAGCTCTGTCGCAGCCCATCGCGACAGAGATCAGCAATTTCCCGATTTCCAGCCTCTTCCCAGCTGTTCCTGCCCGTGCTCCTGGGAGCTGATGACACTATTCCCTGCTTTTCCTGGAGCACACAACTGCAGTCATTTGGTCTCTATTTTAAATCTAAATCTGAAAATTTCCGTCTAGGTAAGAGATTGAAAGGTTCGGATTTAGCTGAGGAGGAGTGAGTTTTTAAATTGCTTACGGGACAAAATATAATCTGTGTTGCTCCTGAACCTTTCCAAGGTTCTGATGGGTAGCAAAAATCTCCTGAATACCTGTGAGTAGTCTAACAATTTATATAAACATATTCCCAGTTTTCTACACAGGGAAACAAACACATGTAAACAGCACCGAGATTCTTCTGCTGCCCATTGGGAAGTATCTCATCTCTGAAACAAAAATAAAACATAAAAACTTACATCGACTTACTCTTGTAAGCATGTAAACCAAATTAGGATGAGTAATCTGCATGTTTTTTATAGGTAAGGGTCTTTATATTTGAAGATGCCACGCTATGGGGAAATCGTTGTCATTAAAAGGAATGGGACTGATGGAATTGTTTTTCCACTCACCTCAACTTCTTGTTTATTTGGAAGGTGAGAATTTGCTTGCATACTTTGAAATAATGAGTGTTTTCCTGCAGATCAGGTCTTTTAATGCTTATTTACAAAAATAAATGTTAATGGAGGAATGGTGTGAAGAGGGAGGGAAGGTGAGACTGGATTAAGGTTGATGTTACAGTAGAAAGCTGAACTTTATTTTATTACTTGTCCTTTCCTTGCCAGAACTACTTCTGTTTATTGATTGACTTTTAAATTTCTGGCCACAGGAAATGTGGGGAAGGGAATAAAAGTGATAAGACCAACAGCAAATCAAAAGCATTAGAGATTTTCTTCAAATTTGAGAAATTATGCTGCTGTACCATTATTAACTAAAATGTTGGGAAATTCCCTAATTCTACAGCAGATTTCCCTGTGTTTTGTGTGGAACTGAACTTGTGTTTCCCCCCAGGAAAACAGAATGTGACATCCGCATGCGGCTGCCGTGGGTGTCCAATGAGCACTGCAAAATTGAGATAAATGAGAACAAGGAGGTGAGATGCTCATGTTTTACTGAAATATGCATTGCCTTGATGCATCTCGGCAGTCACTGAACTCTTTGTTTGATTTTTAGGCAGTCCTGACTAATTTAAGCACAGTAAACCCCACGCAGCTGAATGGGGCTTGCTTTGAGCAGCCTGTTCTCCTGAAGCACGGAGATGTGTTAACCATTATTGATCGTTCTTTCAGGTGGGTGCCAGGACCACACTTTAATTATTTGATTCTAGAGTGTAAATTAATGAAGTTTAGTTCATAAAGTCTTACAGGCCTTCATGAGAAGGCAGGATTGCTTAAAGATATCTTTTTATCACATATTACATTACGGTAAATAAAGATAGAACTGTCTAGAGAGATAATTCTGATTTTGTTTCAAGAGTTGTCAGTTTTAGGGAGAAATTGAAAGTGGTTTTAAGTTGCTAAAGCCTTTCAAATTGAGATGTGTGCATTGTTGGGAAGGGACAACTATTCCTAGGTCATTTCTCTTAATAACAGGAATTTAAGTCATCAACTATTTGACAAAAAATAGTATTTTAAAATATTTCTTTCAGGTTTGAATATCCTCTGCAATCAACTCTGAAAAAGAGGCGTTCCAGGTCTCCAAAAGATGAAACTCTGCAGGTAAATTGGTGGCTGTGGGCATTTTCTTTACCAATACATTGGTAGTAGTGATATGGCTTTTTATTTCCTTGTTCTGTTTTCTTCTTAGGGGTAGTTTTTCAGCCCTGAAGTGCCTTTCTGTCTAAAATACAAATAAACTCCTTCAGATAAATACTCTTCAAAATTTAGTAATTTTTAGTCTAAATTTTAGTCAAAAATTTGTCTGGTTTTGGTAAAAGACAATTAATAATTCATGGTGTTACTAATACAGATAGAGCTATAAATCTTCCACTGGGTCTGGTAAGAAGGGGAGATTCGAGTGTTTTTATTCTGATTTTACAGCTGCTTTGACAGCTTAGAATTTAAATGATAAAACAAGATCAACCTCTCCTCTTTAGAGTTTCAAATGTATTACTCAATGTTAACTATTGCAAAGTTCAAGGATTTAATTTGAATACTTTAATGCCTGTTTAGGGACAATGCATGGTCTCTCATAAGTAGTTTTTTTAATGTAGAATTGAAAGCTAAACTGTAAAATCTTTGTTGCTCTGCTGTAATGTTGTACAAATTTACAGGTTCTTCATGTTCAGCAGGTGGCAGGAGTGGAATTATTACACAAACAAACTTCAGGAGCTAAAAGTCTTGATGCTTCAGGTTGGTTCCTCTTCTCTGGGGACTTTGTTTGCTTTTGTCCCCTTAACTGCGTTTTTGCTTAGCTTAAGAATTCAAACAAGGTTAAAGGAGGGAAAAAAAGGCATTTTAAGACTTTTCAATCTGAGAACACCTTGCTATGTCAGCAATTACTGCATCATGCTTAGATCTCATCATGACAGATGTGAATTCACCTCTGTCATTAAAATTTAACTTGAACTTCTCTGCTGACCTACAGCTACACCTTTTTTGAGCAAATACTGCATTCTCTCATGCATTCTTCCCTAATAAAGAATTGAAACAAGTGTAATTTTGGAGGTACCTGGTAGATACTGAAATAATTGTTTACAGGAGCTGTTTCCTGTAGAACCAGAAAAATCCAGAGCTGCTAATTCTGGATGATTATAACTCATAGACTGGTTAAATGCCAGGGCTTCACCTTCTTATCCTTCTTATCTTAAATAATCCTCAGTTTCAGAGAAGGTTCTTTATTATCATTTCTGACAGATTTTTGTTCCAATGCAAAAAGCCCAGGCTGCTTCCAAGTGTTCCATTTCAGTAGGTCCTGGTTGACCATCTTGGGAGGGAAAAGAAGGAATTTTTAATCTGTATTTATGGAACTTATATGTGTAGTTCTACCATTTTGAAGTAACTCTGCGTCTGTATTTTTGTTTTGTTTTGCTTACTGTGTAGATAATGCTGAGTGTGAAGAGAAAAATGCCAATGAAAATAAACGAACTCCAGAGGAAAATCTTCCTGAAGCTTTCCCTGTCAAACTCCGAACACCCAAATCTTCACGGAGACTACATCATGTTCTTAAAAAGCAAAATGAAGTGTCCCCCTTTAGTAAACTCTATGAAAACCTGAAGAATGAGCTGAAAGTGGAAAAACCTCTGCACAGGGGAAGTGCCTCTCAACAAGCTGCAAAAGGAGACCCTGGGAGTGTTCTGCCAGAACCAAATGCTCCCATTTCATCCCTGAGTCATCTTTCTGATCTGGGCGGCCTGACTAAAGGAAAGGAAACAGGCAGAAGGGAAGATATTGAAGAATGTACGATTGTAAGAAGAGAAGAAGGAAACAGCTCAGGATTTAATAAGCAGCTGTCAGCTGTAGGAAGAACTCCCAGAAAGAGTTTTACCAGGAGTCCTCGAACTCCCATTTCAAAGGTGGTGCCAGGAGATACCAGTCAGAGTCCTTTGCAGGATCCTAAGGAATTAGGGACACCAGGCAGATGCAAACATTCTGCTGTTACACCCAAACCCAGCAAGGAGAACCACAGGAATTCCCTGGTTTCACTGCAGCAGTGCTCCATAGAAAGGTTGGATTGTCCAGCTCAAGGGACAATATGCAGCCCCACACCGCCCACCCCCAGCGCTGCTGAAGGAGGTAAATGTGTGCTGTCCACACCAACACCCAGGAGGAAGAGTCCTCGGTCTCTGTTTGTGTCACCTCCCAAAGAAGCCAGTGGAATGAATCCTGGAAATTCAGAGACTCCAAGAACCCCACGGCGTGGGTCCTTGAAATTGAAGTCTCTTCCAGAAATCCCAGCTGGAGCTCCAGAGGAAGATTCAGTGTGCAGAATTGATAGCACACAACTGCCTTTGCCAGAAGACAAATGCTTAAAGCAAAGACGAAACAGCAAACAACAAACACCAGGAAAACCTGTCCAAGAAGTGCTGAAAGAAATCTGGGATCAGGCAAACCTGGATAACTCTGCCTCTCTCTCTAATTCCAAGAGTCCCAGAAGAAACAGCAGGCAAAGTAAAAATTTCTTGGACAAAAGTGTCCATTCAGAGGCACCAGCTTCAGAAGGGATAATGGCATCTCCTGCTGCTCAGACACCTGGCTCTGGAAGGAAAAGGGGGAGGCCAAGGACCTCTGGAGTGCTGACTGAAACAGCACTGGAGACAAACGCTGGTCAGGAACATCATGATTCAAGCAGAAAAGCCAGTGGAACTCCAGCAGAGCTGGGCGTGGAGGGGTATCACCAAAACCAGGATTTGGAAGATGCCAGTGCTGCAACACCTCGGAGACCATCAGCCAAGAGAAGGTCTGGAAGTGCTGCTGAGCTCAAAGTCACTGAGCCTGGCTCAGAAACTAAAACTCCTGGCCTCTTGAATGGAGAAGATTCAGGTAAATACATTGGATCCCCTGCCTTGTTTTTGATATTAGAGAAATGCTGTAACACTTTCCTAAAAATTCTTCCACTGGGATAAAATGCAGAACCAGTTGCTGACACTAATTGTAAAATATTTATCATGGAGTTACATTTGACCATAACAATACACAATATGTATAAATTGTCCTGGATTGAATCTGTTTCTCTTTAAGGTAAGTTTCTTTGGGTTTGTTTCCAACTTTGAAATGCAGAAGGAAGGCTTAAAATGCTGCCTTGGTTTCTTAGATAATGTAAAAATATTTTTAATTGTTCTTTTCAGGCAAGACAGAAAGAATCCCTCAGAAGAGGAGGAGTGGTGAGATGCTCCCTCAAACTTTGGGAAAAAGAAAAAGAGTGTCTTTTGGTGGTCATCTGAGTCCAGAACTCTTTGATAAAAGTTTGCCTCCCAACTCTCCCTTGAAAAGAGGAGCTCTCCCTGCCAGGCAGAGTTTACCCTACGGAAACTCTCCTCGGGCTGTGCTCAAAAAGGCTCAGGGGTTGAAGCACTTGGTAGATCAGGTAAATGTTACGAGCAATCAAGTTGCTGAGTCCATTACTGTGATCAGAATTTATAAATTCTATTATATGTATTTATTCTATTATTTATTAATTCAAAATGAGTAGTAAATCTTGTGTGATGCATGCTGGTGTCACTCATGAGTGATTTGGGATGCTCAAAGAATCAACAGCAAAGGCATCAGCAAAACCAGGTTTATTTTAAGGTGAAAGTGCCACAAAATTCATTGGTGAGGTCACTCTGCTACTTAATGGATGGGTAAAACACACGAGGAAAAAACAGACTAAAAATTAAAAATCAATCAATCTGAATCTAAATTTGACATAAAATGATTTAATTGGTGGCTGGGGATGGATGAATGGTAAGGATGGGAAAGTGTGAGGATCAAAAGGAAGGTAAACCCTCTTGCCAAACTTAGCCCCAAACTTGATCAACAGTTTAGGAATCATTTCCTGTATCATTCCTGAAAAGAGTAAAATAATCCCGGTCTCAGGCAGGGTTCCCCTGGACAGATCACTTCATTAGAAAGAAGGAAATATCCTCCATTCACTAATGTCTATTTTTTTTTTACCAGGAAGAAAAAAGGTCACCCAAAAATTCCCCAGCCCAGCAGTCTCCAGGTGCCTCATTCCCTCCCTCAGGGAAGGCAACACCCAAAGTTCCTTCAGGCTCTCCAGCCCCTTTCAGGAAAGGGCGTTTCTCCATCTCCCAGGCCCCCACACCATTCCCAATTGCAGAGGAGAAGGATGCTGGTGCTGAAGATGTGGATCCAAAGGAGAGAAGTGGTGTCCAAGGGAAAACACCGAAATCTTGTCCTGCTGCCCAGGATGCCAAAGCCTTTGCGACAGTGACACCCACCAAGTCAAACAGAAGTGCCCAGCTGGGTTTGAAGGGCACTGCCATGAAGAGCAGAGGTGGAGCTGTGGCTGTTATCACTGCCAAGAGGAGAAGTGGTGCCTCCAGTGCCAATTTATTAGGTTGGTTTCAACAGATAATTTTTAATATTCACTTTCACGCTTTAAAATACAGGAACCAAACTGGAGAAGGCCTTTTTGTTATGCACCAAATAATTGGTGAATCTTCTGAAGTCTGCTGGGCTTCTTGGAAGTGCAAAGTGTTGCATTTTCTCATTCATAAAGCAGGTTTATTAAAGCATCTATAAACTCATTTAAACACAAATCTTAAAGTTCAGACATTGAAAAAAGGTAAAATTAGCATTCTCTTTGCAAGTTTAGAGTCATGATCTTTAATATCTGTCAAGTTCAAGTAGTCTTAAACCAAGCCATGTTTATCACATCCATTTTGTTTTCCAAAATGTAACATTTTATAGCAAGGCAGCTTCACTTCGTGCCTTATTTTTATACAAGGCTCACAACCTTTATCTGGGAACTGGACTGAGTTTAACAACTCACAGTGGTACATAATGGATAGAAATAAAAAATAAGATCATAACTGGGTGTTACTTTCAAATCTTCAGAATTCTCGGTGTTGAGCACTGATTTGAAATAGTTTTGACAGCATTGGAAACTGTAATAGGGGAGCTCTGGTTCTCTGAGTTTTGAATTTTGAATAAACTTTTAGGTAGGGTGTATTTGTCACCTGTTTTCATCAGTGAAATCAGTTTGACAAAGTCAAATTTACCATTCACCCAGGAATTTTTATTGCTTTTTATTATTCTGTTCGTTTTAATGGCAGCAGAGCTGTTGACAAATATTGATGGCACTCCATTTCTCACCACCTCTTTGTAATGTGCTTTTTAATATCACTGCATCAGTTCCTTCAGTAACATGAAAAGAACATCACAGCTCTTAAAATTTCAGATCCAAAATAAAACTCTGTTTCCAGTGCTTTTCCAGAGCAACTGGGTCAGAGTTCAGTTGTAGGATCTGAGCTGTGTTTGACCCTGTGTGAAGCTCATTGTTTTGGTGTGGAAAGCCACACTGGGTACTTGTACTCTTCTTAAATTTAAGGTGAAACTGGGTTTTCGAATTGAAAATATTTCAGAGAACACTTTAGGTGCTGTCAGATAATAACAAACACTTTCCTCTGGCAGACTGCAGAAAATGTATGGGAACCATAAGGAAATAAAATTGCCGACTTCCATTTACACAGCTGAGAGTTGAAGTGGTTTTTTCTCATTTGCTTCTAGTTGCAAAATCTTGGGCCGAAGTGGTAAAATTGGGAGTTGCAAGACCACAGTCAAAGGTTGCTAAAAAAAGTGTCCGTAAAGGAAGACCCCTGAAGAGGATAAACCACCCACCAAAGGTATCCTTTTTTGTCTTTCTTTGTTTTATTTTCTTGCATGACCACCAAACAGCTTGGGTGCATTTTGATAGAGAAGCTGGAAGCTCCTGTTGTGGTATAAAATGGGGGTTGATGTCTCTCACAGCATGTGGGAAATGGAGATTTGTACAAAAGGAATCATGAAATTTTTAAGGTTGGAAAAGACCTCCAATATCATGGAGTCCAACCTCTGATCATAGAAATCAGGCAGGACCTGCCTTTCCTTTCCTAATCTCAGGCTGGCTGGGCCTTCCAACCCTTCTTAGCACTGGACATCCTCCAGTCATCTGGAACCTCCCAGTGAACCAGGACTAGTGATAAATGGTGGAAGGAGCTTGGCCACCTCTTCCAGCAAGAAGAATCTTGGCTTAATAACTCTTTATTTTCTTTTTCCTTTACCTCTGCAGACTCCAGAGAAGAAAATAAAAGATCACTTCAGCACGGGTCATGCAGAGTCACCTGCTACTATAGTTGTAGGTAGAGCTTATTCCACCACAATCAGATCTGCTGGACACATCCCTAAAGTGGTAAAAAATCCCATGCTGAAGCTCAACATGGATATGGATGAAAGCTTCACAGGTGAGATCTTAAAGTCTGCTCACTCTGCCAGCTGTGCAGTTCTTTTGTCAAAACATGTGCTCATTTCTCCAAATACAATTTCTAGGAATGCCTGAAATGTTTCAAACTCCGAAAAATCAGGATGGAAGAACATTATCTTTGGCTGCTGCTCAGAGTGCTGAGTTCACACCACTGTGTGCTGCAGGGGACATTTCTGACTTGCACACTCCTGAGGAATCTGGTAGGTTTAAAAAAAGGAATGTTTAGGTATATTTTGGGTTAGCAGCAATCTCAGCCTAGGCAGACTTAACTGAGGTGAAGCAGCCAGTAACCCATGAAAGGAACCATTGAAATTTATGAGGTATTAGAAGAAAATGTTGTAGTTAACTTCTGAGTAGGATAATTTATCATTCATTTTATTTGGTGTGAAACTTCAAACTGTTGAAGTGTTGTTTCAGACATGGCAGCAAACCCATGCACGTGTTTGGATTTTGGTTTCTAGAAGATTGTATTTGAGTAGATTTTTGATTCTACAGGATTTTCTGCTTAATTTATTTTCCAAATGACATAAATCTACTGCTTATTTCAGGAGAGATGATGGTGTCACCATTAAATAATTCAGATGCTTCAGAACAGAAGCAAGAGAGTTCAGGCATATTCCACTTTCTGAGAGAGGAGTCATCTCCATCCATGTTTGATGAAATAGCCACAAAAACTCCTGAAAAAAGAAAAGCTATGCATGAAGATGATGTGGATAGTTTTGCAGTAATTCCAGAAAAACCACCATCTCTGGTGAAATCAGGAAGTAAAAGGAGGACTCCAAAGCAGGAGTTGGAGCCAGTTGAGGTCATGTCAGGCAAAAGGAAGATTTTAAGGACCCCCGTGCAAAGGTCAGAACCGGGAGAGGTTTTGTCAGGTATCAAGAGGCTCATGAAGACCCCAAAGCAGAAGACAAAGCCTGTAGAGGCTTTGTCAGGTATCAAGAGGCTCATGAAGACCCCAAAGCAGAAGACAAAGCCTGTAGAGGCTTTGTCAGGTATCAAGAGGCTCATGAAGACCCCAAAGCAGAAGACAAAGCCTGTAGAGGCTTTGTCAGGCATCAGACAGCTCTTGAAGACCCCAGATCAGAAACTGGAGCCTGTAGAGGCTTTGTCAGGCATCAGACAGCTCTTGAAGACCCCAGATCAGAAATTGGAGCCTGTAGAGGCTTTGTCAGGCATCAAACAGCTCTTGAAGACCCCAGATCAGAAATTGGAGCCTGTAGAGGCTTTGTCAGGCATCAG
>NW_024581273.1:0-28919 GCF_017639235.1 Corvus kubaryi
TTGTGGCTTGGCCTGCAGTTATTTATATATATATAATTTTCTTTTTTAAAATATATATATATTAATATTTATATATTAATATTAATATGTTTATATCTGTGTATTCATATCTGCTTAAGTATTGTAAAATATTTATATGAATAGATATATATTTACTCACATATTTATATTCAAGGGTAATAATCTGCTGAGTTTTTGAGAGCCCAGAGTAAGAACAGTTTCCAAAGCTCTGTCTTTGCTGTCAGTTTAATACTCAAACAGAAGTTGTTGTTCTGTTTGGGGTTTTTTTATGAGGGATACCCATTGTTTGGTAGAAATCTGTTCTTTGTCAGAAAAACAGCCTGGTGATAGAAATCCGTGGCCTTTGCCACTCAATGCTGTTCTGGGAATTCGTCCCCCACTTCTCCCACAGTCAAATTGCAGTTTTTTATGGAAATTAGCCATGAAATGCCTAAAAAGCTTGGAAGAAAGACTTGCATTCAAGAGACTGAAATGCTGCAATTTTAAAAATGTGCTTCATACCAATGCAGAAGCAATTCCCACTTGTTGGTCACTCACACAGGCACATCCTGCTGTCAAAGGCTGGTGCCAAACTGTTGAAATCTTTAATGAAACTAAAACCAAACTCCCAAACAGTTTGAAGAGAAGAATTGCAACCTGTGAGCAACTGTAAGCTCACCACTGAGCAAGAAGTTTCTTTCCAGGAGCAATTATCATTGCAAGGTTAGAATAAAATGAACACACAAGAGCAGAATGAAAAGGAAAAAAGAGCAGCTTTGTCTGTCTGGGTCTTGTTTATAAGGAAAGAAATGCTGTAAATTCCTGTATTTGTCTCTTTTTTCCTTGCTAGAAATACTGGAAGTGTGTGCTGGTGAAAAAGAGGGTGTTTGTCCTGAGCAAGCCAGATTTGTTGGTTCATTTCCATGCAGCTCTTGCCTTGCTGGGAGTCACCTTCTCTCCCAGGTGTCTTAAATAAAAGGCTTGAAGAAAACCATTTAAATGGGAAAAGCAGATTTGAGTTGTGTCAGCTGAGAGAGCCACAATATTTTTATGGCCCTTTGCTGTGTATGGAGTCTCATTCTGGGCTTGAGCTTTATTTGGCAGCAGCAGGAAGTGCTGTGCTTGGTTTAACCAGCAGAAGGAAAGACAAAAGAAAGCAAAATATAAAATAATTTAATAAATACCGGCAGAGATTTAAATATAAAGGGCCAGCAGAGCACAGTGAGGTCAGTGCTGGGGGCTCGTGCAGTGTCAGAGCAAAGCACAGAGGTGACACCGACCTTCTGTCCGAGTTCAGGATGTGACACCACTGAATTGTTGGGAAAAGGAAAGGGAAGCCCCTCAGCAGTGAGTAACCAGCTGTTTTTAGGGAGCTTGTAGGAAAGTCTGACCCAGCCACTCTGACCAACACCTCTCCAGGGAGGTTTCGGAAGTGAATAAAACACTGATTGAGCATTTGGAAGTGAAGAAGTGAAAATCAGGAGTGGCAGGATCAGGATTTTCTGCTGATTCTTGTATTCCCTAGGTTTTTAGAAATAGGTTTTTTAGAAATAGAAATCTTTCAGTGAGCAGAGAGGGACTTTGAGGAATGGCTGAGTGAGGGACAAAGCAGGCTAAGGATGAAGACCCTCAGGGAGCTTCTGAGCTGAATGTCCAGGGTGGTGAAGTCCCCAGCTTTAGCAGGAAGGTGCAGGGATGGAATCCAGAGCTGATCTGATCAGGGAACCGTGGGGAGGGAACAGGGATGTGTAAAAAGGGGTATCAGGGCTGGAAAGGGAAGTGAGGAAGCTGTGCTTGGGGCTCAGGGGCGAAAGTCCCAGGAGTGAGCAGTGAGGGGAGATCCATGCTCAGAGGTGGCTTCCAGGGCTGTCAGGAGGAGGAACAGTGGGGGTTAAGACATGAGGGGGACTCTTTGTGGTGCCAGAGGGCCAACCTGGATGGATGGAAGGGAGAGGGAAGGGAATCCCCATCATCCCTCCAGACCTCTGGAACAGAGGAGCTCATGGGCTTTGGTTTCACTGCTGTTAAAGCATGTGTGGGATATGAAATAACTGTACTACAAATACAGTAATTTTCATTTCTGGTGTTATTTAAAACCTTATGTTGCCTTGCTGAGAATTGCTTTGTATTTTTGAGGCCACGAGGGGAGGGGAGATGTTTTTATCGTGTTCCTGGAGGTGTTTGTGGCCATTGCAGCCAAGCAAACGGCCCGGCCCGGAGGTTAAAGGAGAGCCACTAATGAATGACTAGTACAGGATGCCATGCCCTTTTCCTCTGGAAGGAAGAGCTGAAAGTCGCTGGATTTTTGTCATTTCTAATGGTCGTGCTCCCTCTCGTGGCTGTTAAGGATATAAAAACCAAAAAAGTGTTTAGGGATGTCAGCGTTGGGAAATGTGGCGCTAAAAATTACTAAAACAATAATTTAAATTTCATCTTAACCTGAATTATTACAGATGGTCAAGCAGATTTTTTTTTTCAAATGTCTTCTTAAGTATAATTCTGATGGTATCAGCTGGGAAGGGCTGAGTTTTTATGTTAAAAACACCCCTCTTTTTTTGCTGTCCTTGTTAAAATGAAAAAGGGGGAAGTTTAGATTGGATATTAGGAAAAATTTCTTCACTGAAAGGGTGGCCAGGCATTGGGACAGGCCACAGAGGTGGAGTCCCCATCCCTGGAGGGATTTAAAAAGTGGCACTTGGGGATATGGATGGGAACAACTGGACTCAAGGATCTGAGGCAGCTTTTCCAGCCTTCATGATTCCATGATTCTGTGGAATTCAGTGTTTCCCAGTGAGCATTTCGGTCCAGTCTAAGCACGAGTGTCTTGGGGTGACTTTATGATGTGTATCCCATTTCGCTGCCCTACGCCCAGAAATTAATTTTGTGCCTTTCTATGCCTTTAAACTGAGCCTGAGAAGAGAAAAAAACCCGACCAAAACTTCCAAAGCAGTTTTGCAGTTTGTTTTCATGTTTTCAAGGACGCAGAGATAGAGAGGGCTCTCTGATAGAAACCTAAACTATGCTAAACCATGGCAGCGAGGCTCACTGCTGCAGCAGTCCCTGCAGGCTGGGTGATCCCATGGTGGGTTCTGTGTGTTTGTTGCCTCCCCAGCGCTGGCGTGGGGCGCACGGGCACCTTCATCGTCATCGATGCCATCATGGACATGATGCACGCGGAGCAGAAGGTGGACGTGTTCGAGTTCGTCTCCAGGATCCGCAATCAGCGGCCCCAGATGGTTCAGACAGACGTGAGTGCACCTGAATCTCCCGAAATTCCAGCTTGTCCTGGGCAGAGAGGGAAATGCTGCTGTACTTCCGCTCCGTTGTGCAGCCCAGTGTGTCCCGTGCTGTTGCACACCTGGAAAAGATCAGGTTGGGTGGGGCTTGGAGCAGCTTGGGATGGTGGGAGGTGTCCCTGCCCATGGCAGGGGTGGGATGGATGGGATTTAAGGTCCATTCCAACCCAAACCGTTCTGGGATTTTCTAATTCGAAAATGAACAAAGCCCAGTGGAAGGATGGGGGAGAAGATACAGGTGAAGACCACTGTAAAACACATCATTTTTAGGAGTCATTTCCAGGTTTTCCCATGCACATGAGAGTGGAATGTCAGAGAATGTGAGTGATGTAACAGGAAAACTCTGGTTTAGCTTAACAATTTCTAATTATTGTTATTTTAATAATCAGTAGATTGTACCCCAACCAGTGGCAAGACAAGGAGCAGTGGTTTTGAACTGCCAGAGGGCAGGGATGGATGGAATATTGGGAAGGAATTGTTCCCTGGGAGGGTGGGCAGGCCCTGGCACAGGGTGCCCAGAGCAGCTGGGGCTGCCCCTGGATCCCTGGCAGTGTCCAAGGCCAGGCTGGACATTGGGGCTGGGAGCAGCCTGGCACAGTGGGAGGTGTCCCTGCCCATGGCAGGGGTGGCACTGCATGGGATTTGAGGTCCTTTCCAACCCAAACCAGTCTGGGATTTTAAATTAGATGAATCCCAGAATTCCTAATTTCCCTCCCTTCATTCCCTCCCTGTCCCTTCCAGATGCAATATTCCTTCATTTACCAAGCCTTACTCGAGTACTACCTCTACGGGGACACGGAGCTGGATGTGTCATCCCTGGAAAAACACCTCCAGACATCCCACAATGCTGCACCAAACCTGGTCAAAATAGGGCTGGAGGAGGAGTTTAAAGTAAGTATGGAAATCTTTGCCATAGGATTTCCAAGACTTAAGCCAAGAGGATAAAAGTGTGACCTTAAAGGTGCATTAAAGGGAAGTCGTTCTGTTCTGTGGTGGTTGTGAATGGGGCCTTGCTGAACATCCTGTTCCCTAAATGCTCACTCAGGGCTGTGTGGTTCCATGGCTTTTCCCTAAACCTTTTTTGTTTGTTTCTGAAAGAAAAGGGGAGTGATTCTCTGGGCTGGTGCTGGTTGCCAGATCAGATAATGCTGCAAGAGGAAACTGGATTAGGTGTTCCTAATCTGCATCCCAATGGGATTGTTAACTCCGAGGTGACTGACAGCAGGAAGAACTGCAGGGACTTTACAGAGCTGGTGCTGAATGTCCAGACTGTCAGGAGAAAAACCTCAAAAAAACCCAAAAAAACCCATTTTTGATCAGTGGAGGAACCCCAAATGAAGCAAACCACACTGGCTGGCTGTGATCATTCTTAAAATGACTTTAGTGCCCTGAGGAATAGTTAGAATTTTTTTATGATTTTGTTTATGCTGAAATATTTATTTTCTGTATAGATAGAGAGTATTAATTGACATCTGGGTGTTCACTGGAGTTCTCTCTTTGCTTTAGACGATTAATTTAACCAGAAATTGGGAACTGGGTAAAGAAAATGATGTAAAAATAAGTCTGATGATAGAGGAACAAGTTCAAAAATCAACAGTATTGAGGGAAGGAAGATTAGATGGGATATTGGGAAGGAATTTTTTGGCTGTGAGGGTGGGCAGGCCCTGGCACAGGGTGCCCAGAGAAGCTGTGGCTGCCCCTGGATCCTTTGCAGTGTCCAAGGCCAGGCTGGAGCAGCCTGGGACAGTGGGAGGTGTCTTTAAGGTGTCTTCATGGGCTTTTAAGGTCCCTCCAAGCCAAACCATTCTGGGATTCTGTGACTGTTTCTTTCTTAGTTGTTACAGCCAGGACCATGAAGTGGCTGTTGTGCAGTCAGGCTCCCTGTGACTGTGGCACTGACTGAGCCCCAGTAAAGTCACTGGAGGGCCCTGTGAGTGCAGGATGTGCTGAGTGACCCCTCTCCTGTCCCTGTGCCCTCACTCTCCTGTGTGGTTTCTTGCAGAAGCTGACCAACGTGCGGATCATGAAGGAGAACATGAGAACTGGCAACCTTCCAGCCAACATGAAGAAAGCAAGAGTCATCCAGATCATCCCCTGTAAGAGCCCAGCCTGTGATCTCCCAAAACAAACGAGTGCCATCAATCCCTGGTTGGGAGCACACACTGGATCTGTCTGCTGGCAGCAGCCCAGCTCATCTCAGGACACAGCTCCTCTTATAAAGTGTCATCTGTAAAAAATTCCGTGAATTGGGTTTTACTAAATCATCCCAAAATCTGTTACAATCAGGTTTTTTGAATTAAACAACTCGGCACTTTCACCTTTGCATGGTCTGAGCAGCACTGTAATGTTTGCACCTGAAAAGGAACATTTCAGAGAAGAGATTTAGTGGGGTTTCTTCTTCCACATGCAGTTAACAAAAGTAAGACTGGACTCAAAACTAAGACTAAACTTTTTTTTTTTCCAGATGATTTTAACAGAGTGATTCTGTCCATGAAAAGAGGGCAGGAGTACACAGACTACATCAATGCTTCCTTCATAGATGTACGTACACAACATTTTCATGCATTTCCTTTTCAAATCAGAGCTTTTGCTGTTGTTGGTAAGTCTTTTTAAAGGGGCACAGTCGACTTGGCTTGCAAAGAACATGAGCTTTGTTTATGGGAGTTTCCAGATGCTTTTCTTATCTTGGTGTTTTCAATTTCAGTTTAAATGGCTGTGTCATTTAAACCTTGTTGTTAGATTTACAAACCAAGCCTTTTATGAAATTCTGACAAAACAAATCGGCTGCACAACTAACAGCCAGCGGTTCCATTATCTGGTTCAGGTTAACAGGTGTAAATATTTGCTTTTCTGAGAAACAGAAAAGTCAGTGTTTAGCACAGGGAAAGGCTGTCACAGTGTTTGGCAGCCAGGCTTTATTTGGGCAGAGCTGGATAAATTCCAAGCTTTCTTTCCAGGTTCCTGTTGGAAGCCGAGTAACACAGGATTTTATTTAAATACGAGAAGTCATCATGCCCTTAAGCAGTAAAACCACATCAGTGACTGAGGATTGTGGGTGCTGAGGAAGTGAAGATCACATCTGTGTGGAAATAAGGAAAGGCTGGACGTGGCCCTCAGTGCCTTGGTGGTGTTGGGTCAGAGCTTGGACTCGATCCCAGAGGTTTTGTCCAACCTCACTGGTTCTGTGATTCTGTGAAATAAAACTGGAGCTCAGAACCTGAGCTAGGACTTAACTGTAGAGAAAAGCTGAGAGCTGCTGTTGGGATAATATTGTGAAATCTGGTCCTGCAGAATCTCATCCCCTCAGCCATGACTGGAAAAATTCACCTCAGGATTGTGAATTTGGGGGAGATTTTAGAATCACAGAATTGTTGAGGTTGGAGAAGCTCTCTCAGACCATCGAGTTCAACCATTCCCCAGCACTGCCAAGGCCACCACTGCCCCATGTCCCCAAGTGCCACATCCACATGGTTTTTTAAATCCCTCCAGGGATTGGGATTTCACCACTGCCCTGGGCAGTGACAACACTTTCTGTGGGGAAATTTCCCCCAATATCCAACTGCAACCTCCCCTGGTGCAACCTGAGGCCGTTCCCTCTTGTTCCCAATCACTGAAGCTGTGATGTTGCTGTGCCCATCAGCCTCTCCCCCGTGTGACCCCGGTCTGTTCCCGCAGGGATATCGGCAGAAGGATTATTTCATCGCCACCCAGGGCCCCCTTCCCCACACGGTGGAGGATTTCTGGCGGATGGTGTGGGAGTGGAAGTGCCACACCATCGTGATGCTCACTGAGGTCCAGGAGAGGGAGCAGGTACGTGCCCACCCTGCAGCCTCACAGTTTCCCTTCCCACCTGCAAGCCACGAGCATCAATACTGGAGAAAAGAATTTTTTTGCCTACAAATTCCAGCAATCTGAGATATTTTTTTTGCTTTTCCTAAAATGACACTTGCTTCACTCTTTGGTGTGGGGCAGCACTGCTGCTTTTGCTGGAACTGTCAGAAAACACAAACAAATTACGGAATGCTGTGATTTTTTGAAATCACTGATTTCAAACTTCCAGTTCACATTAAGGGATGCTTGACATGGGACAGAGTTTTGGCATTTGGGAACAAACGTTTCTATAAACTCTTGTCCCATTTGTCCCAGTAAAAGCTCCCGTGGCTCATTCCAAGCCTGTCCTAATACATCATTAATTAATGAAAGAGTCCTGTGCTGCAGATTGAAGATTCTGGGTTCAACAAGGGTGTTGTGAAAAGCTTTTTCTTGGTGGTTTTGGCAGGTTTTTAACAATATTTCCTTGCTTTCAGGAATTACACTTATTATTCTACTCTGGTTTAAAGCAGTATTTACCATCTGGGCCTCCTGAGCCCTTTTCATCTTAATGGTTTCTATTACAGAAATATTTTATCTCTGTATTCTTAGTTATTAGTGTTTGCAATACAAACTGTTGAGAACACACTTCTTATGCTGGATGTCACTTCTTATATCAGAGATTAATAAGAACGTGATAACTGGGAAAAAAAATCAAGGAATGTTTGCAATTCTCTGGATTCTGCAGGAAAAATGCTGCCAGTACTGGCCATCGGAGGGCTCTGTGACTCACGGAGAGATCACGGTGGAAATCAAGAGTGACAGCCTGATGGATGCCATCAGTGTGAGGGATTTCCTGGTCACATACAACCAGGTAATCCTTTAAAACTCCAGGTTTTTTGGTTTGTTCTTTTTTTTTTTTCCATTCGAAGGCATTTACAAATCTGATTATGTATATTAAATTCTGGGATTTCTAGCTAAAGCTAAATGTGGTTAATCAAAATCTGGCGTTAAGGGGAGGCTTATAGGAAACATTTTTGCTTAAAGCCCCTGAAAATTCTGGTCAGTAAAACAGGTGGCTGCAAAATGGGAGGTGGGGGTGGGGTTTTTTAAACTGTTTTGTTGTTGCTGTTATTCCTAGATTTTCCTGCCATCTTCCACATAACTCTCAAAGAAAATTCGATCCAAGATTTTTCACAGAATTCCAAGCTGGTTTGGGTGGAAGGGGCCTTAAAACTCATCCCATCCTATTCCCTGCCATGGGCAGGGACACCTTCCACTATCCCAGGTTGTTCCAAGTCCTGTTCAACCTGGCCTTGGTCACTTCCAGTGTATCCTAAGTCCTTCCCAGGGGAAACAGCTGTGCAAATCCAAAGGAAAATTATAGGGGAATTATCAGCGGATGGGGATTTGGAAACAGACCTGACAAGTCTGCTGGACCAGGATAGAATCCTGGAATATTTAGGCTGGAAATAAGATCACCAAGGTCCATAATACATGATGGATCAGGTTGCAAGTACTCTGATGTAGCAAGGCAAAATTGATGCTGCAGGTGTTCCAGGCAGGAATTGTGTTTCCACTTGGAAGTAACAGGTGGCTGAATGCTGTTTTCCTGCTGGCAGAGCAACCAGGAGAAGCAGAGCAGGCTGGTGAGGCAGTTCCACTTCCATGGGTGGCCTGAGATCGGGATTCCTGCCGAAGGGAAGGGGATGATCGACCTCATTGCAGCTGTGCAGAAGCAGCAGCAGCAGACAGGGAACCACCCCATCACCGTGCACTGCAGGTGAGCCCCCTCTGCACCTGAGCTTGCCTGTTCTCTGCCCCTGTTACTCCTCTTCTCCCGTTTTTACCCCAGTTGATGCCAAGCAAAGGTCTTTTGTTGCAGTGCTGGCGCAGGGAGAACGGGCACCTTCATAGCCCTGAGCAACATCCTGGAGCGGGTGAAGGCCGAGGGGCTCCTGGACGTGTTCCAAGCTGTGAAGAGCTTGAGGCTGCAGAGGCCACACATGGTGCAAACGCTGGTATGGATGGGACTGACCAGCCCAGGGCTTGGGGAGGGAGTCCTGTGTGGAAATACTCTTGGGGGACGAGAACAAAGGGGTTTTTGCAGGGTGACATCAATGGTACACGATAGCTCTGTGTGTGCAAGGCATTAGCAGGGTTTCTACAGGGGTTTTTAGAGCATTTCCAAAAATACAACTCGGATGAATATTCTCTGTCTTTCAGGAACTTGAGGCTGTTAAACCATAATATTTTGAGTGTTGTAGGTGATTAAATATATTAAGTAAATGTCTTTCAAGTTGTTTATCAGTTGTTCTTTCTTACGTTAAAATGTGTGGACACAAATTGGAATCATGGAATGGTTTGGGTGGGAAGGGACCTCAAAGCCCACCCAGTTCCACCCCCCTGCCATGGGCAGGGACACCTCCCACTGTCCCAGGCTGCTCCCAGCCCCAGTGTCCAGCCTGGCCTTGGGCACTGCCAGGGATCCAGGGGCAGCCCCAGCTGCTCTGGGCACCATGGCTGGGGTGGCACTGGATCATATTTAAGGTCCCTTCCAACCCAAACCATCCTGGGATTTTATGATTCTCTGATTATCCCTGGGCCATGATCAGGAGTTTCTGCTGTAGGAAGAGCCCAGTGACAGCCCAGGACTGTGAGCAGCTGGGTTTAAATCAAAAGCCAGGCCTAAGAACTGATTCAGTTTAAGAAGCATGTCTGAAAAAGCTCAAGAAATCCTTTTAACCAAAGAGCAGCGATCAGCCTGTGCCTGACCAAAGAAAGAGGAACCATTGCTTTTATTTAAAGTAACAAACAGAAATCAGAACAGACCAGTTCTCACCTACTGGTCCCAGTTAGGACATGCTGAATTTATCACGGGGATTTGCAGAAGTCAGATTTTCTCAGTGTGACCAAACCCACATTTTGACACCTTTTCCTTGTTTTCCAGGAGCAATATGAATTCTGCTACAGAGTGGTACAAGATTTCATCGACATCTTTTCAGATTATGCTAATTTCAAATGAGATTCTGCCTTATTTTTTAATTTGTCTGTATAAATAGTTGTATATTATGTTAATTTATTCCATGCCACTTGGATTGTTGAGTTAACTGTAAATACAATGTTGTGTTGGCTCTAAAAGTTGCATTTGCTGTATAAAGTTGTTTCTTAAATATAAATATCTTCTAAAGCAAAGTATAATGTTCCTATACTGTATAGCACTGTAAGATGGGATAGAAATCTTTATTCTAAATAACAAGAAATTAATTCTTGAGGTTTGTTTTCCTTTGAATTTTGCCACTTATAAATATTTATCAGTAATGTTATCTCCCAGTTCTTGACATTTTTGACAGGTGATTTACAGTTCATCCTAAAGTGAATTGTGATGCACATGTTTAAACATGTTTTGTTCACCAGGAAAATATGTTCACCATGAAAATAGATATTTATTTTATTTTTCAAGGCTGTTTTGAAGAGCCTCCAGGTTTTGATGGCAGTTGGATTTTGAATCTTACTGTCCATAGGCTAAAATCAGTAGAAATACAGATTAGAATTTTTGAATTGACAGAACTTTGAAAGCCCAGTCAGTTTGGTTTTTTTCCCTAATATTGTTTCAATCGATGTAGAAAGGCAATAATGTGATTTTTTAGAGTATTTTGCATATTTGAAGAGTATATTTTGCAGCACCTGAATTTGTCTATGTGAAGAAAAAGGCCAGGAATGGAGTTAAAAGCTTCTCTTCTCTATAAACACCTGCATAATTTCCCACTTCTTTAAAATAAGAGATGAACTCTTATTCCTTGATTTGACTCAGCATGATAATTAAGAGGTAAAAATTGGAAAAAACATTTTATGAACAGTTTAGTGCCAGAAACATTGAGTGTTGCAGCAAAAGCTCCTCCAGGTTCTTCCCCTCCCAGAAATGTTATCAAAAAAGGACTGTTGCCTTTCTCTAAGGGGTTTAGGGTTGTGTACAGAGATATATTTTTACTGAAAGTACTACTGAGAACAGAATTGGTGACAGAAAACATCAAAGTCTTTATTACAGCCCTGACCAGGGGTTGGAAAATCCCCAAATCACGGGGCACCCGAACGTCGAATAATTACCAAGTTTATCTTTCCCACTCTTCCAAAAGCATCTCTGACTTAATGAGCACAGAGGGGTGGATCTGTAATTAATTCCATAACGAATATGCAATAGTTCTGTCTCGTCCAGCCGGGCTTTTGCGATGCAACATCAAAGCCTTATTTAAAACAAGCAGCTTAAACCGAGCTTTTCCCTGCTGTTCTTGCACTATTTTATCCCATTCCCATTCCAATATAATCTCATTGCACCTTGGAGCAATGCAGGGGGAGGGAAGGTGTCCATAGGTCTCCGTCCATTCCATCCTGGCTGGAAAGGGGCAGGATAGGAATTCCTGAGCACCCTATTCCCACAGTGCCATTGGCTGCTTCTTGTCTTCCCATCGCTGCACTCCTGTATTTATTTGTACAGTAAATTATGCACTTCAGAAAACAGGTTGTTTAAAGACTAAACCTTGCTTGGGAGTCTCTACGAGAAGAAACACTCGAGCCACAGGGTTGGGTAGGAAAGTGAAGCTGAGGAAGGGCATGTTCCTGCAATTCCATCCAAACTGAGAGAGCCAAAACAAATTCAGTCTGGGAACTGATACAGAGGGGGTTCCGTCTGATTTCTAGCACAGGGAGACTCCCAGAGATTGGAGAATAATGCAAAGGAATTCCCATTTTCTGATCCTGATGTCAGCATCCTTCCAGCCACTTAGCCCACATTTGAACAATAATTTGTCAGATTTTTGGGTCCCTGAGGTAAAAACCTGGGGCGAGTTGTCTCCTGAAGTCAGTCTCAGTGCAGGGAGACTCTGAGAGGTTGGAAAATAACGCAAAGGAATTCCCATTTTCTGATGCTGATGTCAGGATTTTTCTGACCCTTTAGCCTGCATTTGAATAATAATAATTTGTGTTTTGGGCAGATTTGTGGGTCCCTGAGGTTAAAACTGGTGTTGTCTCATGAGGTCAGTCTCAGTGCAGGGAGACTCCAAGAGGTTGGAGAATAATGCAAAGGAATTCCCATTTTATGATCCTGATTTCAGGATGCTTCTGATCATTCAGCATTTGAAAAATAATTTGTGTGTTGGGCAGATTTTGGGGTCCCTGAGGTTAAAACTGGGGTGAGTTGTCCATGAAGTCCATCTCAGTGCAGCAGTGATGTGGTGTGAGGGTGTGGGGGTCCCACAGCCCCCCAGGAGCTGCAGCACAACTCCAGCTGCCCACGGGGTTTACTAAAGGCCTCCTTACAACCAGGAGTAGGATGGGGTTCAGCTGGAACACCAAATCCTCAGTGGGTACTCGGATTTTAGTTGATAACCATATTCAGATATGGAGGAGGAAAGAGGAATGCCTAAAATATAATTCAGAATTGACAGCTGTAGCTCCCTAAGATTTTTGTGGAATTGGAAAAGTTCCCTTCGCAGTCGTGTGTGCTCTGGCTGGAGCTCTGGGGAGCGTCTCGGTGGCTTGGAATTTTCCTTTGAATCTGCGTACGTTGCATGGAATTCCTTTAAAACGCCAAATAGTTGGATTGGAAGTGTCCTTCTGATCTGTCTGTGGTTTTGGTCACTGTGTGACTTTGACTGTTCATGTGTTCAGAAGGTCCCAGCTCACCTCAGCATTTAAGCGTTCGCTTCCCAGCATCTTTATCCCACTTTATCCATGGGAGTGCCATGGGTTCCGTGTTCCCGAAGCAATCCCTTAAGTGCTTGGCTGATCTGGGCCGTAATGAAGAATGCATACTGTAATTAGCAGTGTTTTTTAGGCTATTTTTATGTATTTTTTAAACTTTTAAAATGAGCCTGACCACCCCATGTTCAGTCTTTTGAAACGTTTGCGTTTCCCTCGTCCCATTTTTCATGTAAAGTTAATAACCAAAATGTATTTAATTTGTCAAATCTTTATAACATATGTATGTATTATACAGTTTCAGCTATTATTATTTTCTTTTATTACATTTCTAATTTGATCTTGCTGTGTTTTTAATGCCGGTGAATGTGGCTGAATTATTTGTATATGCAAATTGCAAGATCTAATACATTCTGATGCAAGAACAAAGCTTCCTTTTTATTCTCCACCTGCATTATTTCATTTAAATCTTTTAATTTCATTCCTGTGTCGTGTGTTCATTTGAATGAAGCATTCTAAAAGAGTTGAAATCCATTATCTAGATGAGTAATTTTTCAGTGCTTATCAGCAGCTTTTTGGGAGAAAAACTCTGATTGATGTTGGGACTGAACATTGTGCATATAAAGGGTGTAGACACTCATGGAAGTAGTTGGAATCCAGGTCTTCCCAAACTGTAAGGATACAAAATAAATATAGTAAAATTAATTAAATATAGTAACATAATCCTGTGGTAAACTGTGATGTCATACCAAGATAAAAATAGGAGCTAAACTTCCAGCTGTGTCACCAATCATGAATTGAAAGTTCCCTCTAATTAACAGCAATTTCTTAATTCATTTTGACAATTCAGTTTTGCTGTGGACATCTTGCTAAAATCAACCAAGAAGGCCCCACTGTTGTAACAAGGGGCGGGGGCGGTTTGTGTAAACCAGGAGTAACTGCTCAGAGGTTACATCCTCATGTTGAATCAAATAGGATTTAATGAAGCCATTTTTCTGTTTGACCCCTTCTCTGTTTGCCCTGGCCCATCCCACACCTCCCGTTTGGGAGATGCCTCTTCAGGGTAGGTAATTTTAGGATTATTTTTTTTCCACAGTTGTTGAACTTTCAGCCAGCATGTCCTCCCTGGGCACTGCTCTGACGTTGGCAGGGTGACAGGAAATGGCCTCAAATTGTGCCAGGGGAGGTTTGGAGATGAATATTTCTTCATGGAGAGGGTTTTAAAGCATTGGAAAAATGCCTGGGGCAGTGGTGGAGTCCCCATCCTTGGAAGCGTTCAAAAAATGGGTGGATGTGGCACTTGAGGACATGGGCTAGTGACAAACTGGTTGATGGCTGGATTTGATGATCTTTTCCAAATGTAGCAACTCTCTGATTCTAATTTGCCATTGCATGTAAAAGCTGTTAATTTTTTTAATTATTCCAGAGGAGTTGATCAAGTATTTTGTGTGACCAGGTCATGTACTTTTAGCAGGGATCAAGAGGCAGAGATTGTGAGACCACCAGAAATTGTGTGTGAGGACAGGCAGGTGCCTTGGTGCGTCTCAGAAAATAGAAGAATCTCAAGTATTAATCAGTTATTAATTAATTAATTGTTGGTTAATCTGAATAACTGTTGATAATTGTAATTGTTGATCACACAGCAAACATGGATATTCCTATACTCTACTGGTGATAAAGTTGTTTTTTTCCTACTTCTAAATGTTACAAAGGAACACCATGAAGACCTTGTGGTTCTGTTTTTAGAAACTCAGCTTTTAGAAACAACCACACTTTGGTTGTAAACTGTCCATGAGATAGATTTATTTTAATGGCATATTTACACAGCATGAACTAAGGCAGATCACAGGGGTGTTTGCTCTGTACAGGGCACATACGTCAAGTCTCAGCTCTGTTTTGCCTAATGCAGAAGTTCTGGAATTGAGAATTTTTCAAGCCACTGAACTTCCCAGGGAGTGTTCTTCATCTGAGGAATTAAAGGATTAGGATGTAATTTAGATCTTTTCGTGAGAGCTTCCTTCTAATGACTTTTATCCATTTTCTGTGCTGCTTTGCACAGAGGAGGGGAATTATTCCGTTATTAATCGAGTTGACACCTTGCCAAGGAAGTTCTTTGCACAAAGAATCATTTTCTCCTTTCACCTGTTCCCATGGCATGAGAAACTGCTCCAGTGTTCTTGTGAACATTTCCTGAACTCCAACTATCCATAAACATGGAACAAAAGATCCAAGCTGGGGTAGCCAGTTGGGTGGACAAAAAGAAAGGAAAACTCTCCCAGGTGGGAAGAGCTTGAGAAGGAATTATTGAGCAGGGTATTTTCTTGTTGAGATTTTTATAGAAACTTTGTCCTTCCAAAATCTGAAGGGAGCCTATGGAAAAGATGGAGTGAGGCTGTTGGAAGAGATGGAGTGAGAGCATGGAGTGCCAGAGGGCAGGGCTGGATGGGATATTGGGAAGGAATTGTTCCCTGGGAGGGTGGGCAGGCCCTGGCACAGGGTGCCCAGAGCAGCTGGGGCTGCCCCTGGATCCCTGGCAGTGCCCAAGGCCAGGCTGGACACTGGGGCTTGGAGCAGCCTGGGACAGTGGGAGGTGTCCCTGCCATGGCAGGGGTGGCACTGGATGGGCTTTAAATTCCCTTCCAAGCCAAACCATTCCATGATTTTATGATCATGTGGTAGCCTGTGGATTGAGCAGAAGCTGTTCCCAAGGAAGCAGCCCGTGGAATAGCTCTGTTCCCTTGTTTGTAAGTATGGAATTATGTACTCTAGAATTTGTTAATTTGCTGAATCCAGGGGAATCTCACCCCAGTCCTCATAAAATGTACAAATTCCTAACTCAGCTGTGCAAAAGGACTGGCTGGGAGATGCAAAATCCCTCTTATGGTCACCCTTGGGATCAAAAGTGATCTGCTGCAGTTGATGGCAAAATCGTCTGGATTAAGAACTTTGTTCCCAGATCAGGTACCGGGTGGGATTCTTGGGGACCAGGAATTGGGTTCCACAATCCTTGGGGGTGATCTTGAAATCTTGGAATTGGCCTAGAACACACTGCAAAGTTTTGATCTGCATTTTAAACCAGACGTTTCACTGGGACATTGTGCCTTTTGCTTCCCAGTCATCTTCCCTGGCTTTGAAGGACTACAGCCTATTGGAAAGCCGCTGTTCCAGATGCATTTGGATTATTTGAAATACAGATTTAACGTTAAAATACTGGTGTGTCCATCATACTCAGATGTTTTTCCCTTAGTAGTTTATGTGCTTTCACCATTTCAGGTAAATTTATTATTTCAAAGTGTTTGTTAACTGTGGATTGATATAATTCAGAAACATATCCCATTTGTTCCTAAATTTATGCAGATTCCTCCCATGTAAAATCCTGTGTCAACATTAGGTTCTGTGCATGAATACAAGCATTCCAAACATCCTGGGTGCAATAATGTGTCAGTGTAATAAACTATGATTTTAAGAGAGAAATTTGGTGCAAAACATTACATTTTCAGGGTTTGTCACACAGCAACTTCTCATCTCCAGACTTTGCTTCACACAGTGTGAATAGCCTGAATATTTATTTACTTTATACCTTGTAGAAGCCCTAATTTAGGGAAAGCTTTAACTAGAATTTGTGCTTTTTAGACTTTAAAGTGAAAACCACTGATAGTACAAATCTGTGAGAAATGAGCTTCATTCAGTGCTTCCAAACCACCTGTTCAGACACTTGAATAAATAACCCTGTATGAGGATCTTCATGTGACAAATTAAAATGCTGATTTTTTTAACTCTCTAACAAGGAGATTCAAGCACTGACGTGATTTTTCTGCTCATTTTTAACAGTTGACAATTTTACTTCATGGTGTATTCAGGTGTATTTATCTAAATTAAATATTCCCAAATTAACCTACCAGCAAGTTCAAACCTTGAAGAAAATGTCCTATTTTTTTTTTTTCCCTCCTGTAAAACCACTTTGGCAAATATTTGTACAGATGCTGTTTCAGAGAGCACTGCTGCTCTTGGAGACAGATTGAAAACCTTCGCTCCTAATTTGTGTTTCCCTCGAAGTATTGCTGTGTTTGTAGGGACACATGAGTAAATCAGGCCAGAATATACAATTATTGACACAGTGCAGATGTAGTTATTTATTTGTGCTGTTTGATCACGTGGGCTGGCAGAGACTGCAATAAATTCCATTTCAAAGAGTTTTTCTGCTATAAATTGTTTGTTTCAGATACGTCATTCAGGTATAACTGCACTTGTAAAGAGTCCTTGGAAGGCTCTGACTTGATTACCTGTTTATTAGCAATGATACCCAATTAGATACCCAGTGATACCCAAACAGAATCCTGACTTTGGTATGATTTACATCTAAATTAAAGATTGTCCAGTAGCATACGGCTATTCTAAAATAACAATAATAATAATAATAATAATAATAATAATCTGACCTAAATTAAACTCCCCCCCCCAAGCTTATGAAATAGACTTCAAAGTCATTTGATTGAAAGGAACAGAAATAACATTTTAAAAGCTGCTTACATCTAACTGTATCACATCTAAGCACCCTGAAGTCATCACACCACACAGAATAGTCTTTGAGGCAAGCCAGATAATAAAATAGTAGTAAAATCAAAAGTTCTGTTTTGTGAAAGATCTGAATAGTAGAATTTTATCCCCCGAAGCACAAAAGGTTGGATGACCTTGTCCTGTATCCCTTTCCCTTGCACAAGCAGCAAATTTGGAATGAAGGTCCCATTTCATATCTCAGTAATGCATTGTTTTGTTTTGTTTCGTTTTTTAAAGTTTTTTTTCTTCTATCTTCAAACACAGAGCAATACAATGTTCATGTTGATTCTTGATGTTCGGCCTCGGAGATCCTCAAATTCAAGTCTCAGTAATGAATTCCTGTTTGGGAGCAGAGATGGGGATCAGTTTTATAGCTAAATGAAGGTAACTAATTTGCTGATTAAAATGGACTTAAAATACTAATTTAACTTTTACTGCTGCTCACCCCCTCCCATCCTTGCTCCCTTTATTTTTCCCCTCTCTTTAAACCCCTTATTTTCGTGGTTAATAGTATTTTTGTGGCTAGTAGTATTTTAATCTGATTAAACACAGATGCTTAAATTTATAACACTTCACTTTATAAGTGAAGCTGAATTGATATAAACTGATTCTGGGCGCTTTTTGCTGATCTGCAGAGGTGCAAATTTGGGAGCAGCTGAGCCCTGCAAATCCCCCTCCCTCACAGAGGGGCCGAATAAGCCCAGACAGGTTCAGGTTTGGGAACAGGTTTAGGTTTAGGTTCAGGTACAGATCCAGGCTTAGGTTCAGGTTTAGGTTCAGGTACAGGTTTAGGTTTAGGTTCAGGTACATATCCAGGTACAGGTTTAGGTTCAGGTACAGATCCAGGTTTAGGTTCAGATACAGGCACAGGTTTGGGTATAGGTTCAGATATAGGCACAGGTTTGGGTATAGGTTCAGATACAGATATAGATAAAGGTTCAGGCACAGGTATGGGCACAGGTACAGGTAGAGATTCAGGTACAGGCACAGGTACAGATACAGGCACAGGAATGGGCAAAGGTTGAGGTACAAGTTCAGTTTCAGGTACAGATTCAGGTATGAGCTCAGGTACAGATTCAGGCACAGGTACAGGACAGCTTTATGCACAGGTACAGATATAGGTCCAGGTTCATGTGCAGGTATGGACAGAGGTACAGCTACAAGCACGGGTTCATATACTGGTTCAGGTTCGGGCACAAGTACAGGTTTAGGCTGGGGCTCAGGCACAGGTTCGGTCAGGAATCCGTGTCCGGGCCCGCCCCTGCCATGAGGGCCCGGGGGGCTCCGCGGTGGCTCCGCCCCGCCCCGGGCGGCGCCTGAGGCGCGAGCGGCTCCGGGGGGCGGCGCCTCCGTTTGAACTCAAACCGCCCTCGCCGCTTCTCATTGGCTCCGCTGCGCGTCGCGCGCCGCCCCCTCCGCCAATCAGAGGCCGCCGCGCTCCTTTTCGAATGTTCAACGGTCAACGGAGCAACCTGGTGCGTTCGTTTCTCCTTCCGCCGATCCGGCACGGGGTAAAGCTAAAAGAGTCCCTCTGTCCGGTGCCGCTTGTCGCGGCCAGAAGGGCTCGGTGCTGTCCCTCAGCCACGGCTGCTGCCGGCAGGCGCGGGCGTCGGCTGCCGCTCCTGTCCGTCTGTCTGCGCGGCTCCCGGGGGGTTCCGTTTCGGTGCCTGGCGGAGGAATACAGCCGTGGTGGGGAGGGGAATGGGGCGTTCAGTGCGAGGTCTCGGGGGCCGGCGCGCGCGCGCGGGAAGGGCTCAGTCGGCGTCGCGCCGTGCCGGGAGCGCGGGGGGGGGGCGCGTCGGACGCCGCCGCACGGGGCCCCTCAAGGCTCTGACAGATCCAGGTACGGTTGGGCGAGCGGATGAGGGGAGCAGGGCCGGGGGGATGTGGCTTTGGGGTGAGGGGGGCCGCGGGGAGGAGTTGGGCCTCCTGACATCTTCCCCTCGGTGGCCACCTACCCCCCCATGATGGCTCTTGCCCCTGCCGTGGTGGTTGTTGCCCCGCTCTCACCCGGTGTTTACCTGTGCCGTGACCGCCCGGAGCCCTGGCTTATAAACTTCGGCATCTGCAGCTCATGTGCCTTTTTTGGCTTGTAGGAGTTGGTGGCTGCCTGGACGGGGAACTCTCGGTACGGGACACCGAGTATTTATTTGCGTTCCCTAAAAGCCGAAGGGACTGCCGGGTTCGCCCCGAAGTTGTGTCCTGTTGTCAACAAGTGTTTATCGCATGAAACCGACCCAAACATTCCATAAGGGTTTCTCTTAACTGCTTTTAATTCCGTTGTTTTTACCTTGCTGCTTTCAAATATAGTGTTTATAAAGATGCTTCCTTAAGGCTCGCTTGTGGCAATCGCATTTATACATTAAGTAATGCGTTACATGGAGATATATAAAAGGTGCATCGGTTGTGCTGTGGCTTTGGAGTTCTTACGCCAGTCCAGTGCTGTTTCTCCTTGTGCCGCGATCTGTGCACGCAGAGATCTGCACTTGCTTCCCTCTCAGCTCTGTCGCAGCCCATCGCGACAGAGATCAGCAATTTCCCGATTTCCAGCCTCTTCCCAGCTGTTCCTGCCCGTGCTCCTGGGAGCTGATGACACTATTCCCTGCTTTTCCTGGAGCACACAACTGCAGTCATTTGGTCTCTATTTTAAATCTAAATCTGAAAATTTCCGTCTAGGTAAGAGATTGAAAGGTTCGGATTTAGCTGAGGAGGAGTGAGTTTTTAAATTGCTTACGGGACAAAATATAATCTGTGTTGCTCCTGAACCTTTCCAAGGTTCTGATGGGTAGCAAAAATCTCCTGAATACCTGTGAGTAGTCTAACAATTTATATAAACATATTCCCAGTTTTCTACACAGGGAAACAAACACATGTAAACAGCACCGAGATTCTTCTGCTGCCCATTGGGAAGTATCTCATCTCTGAAACAAAAATAAAACATAAAAACTTACATCGACTTACTCTTGTAAGCATGTAAACCAAATTAGGATGAGTAATCTGCATGTTTTTTATAGGTAAGGGTCTTTATATTTGAAGATGCCACGCTATGGGGAAATCGTTGTCATTAAAAGGAATGGGACTGATGGAATTGTTTTTCCACTCACCTCAACTTCTTGTTTATTTGGAAGGTGAGAATTTGCTTGCATACTTTGAAATAATGAGTGTTTTCCTGCAGATCAGGTCTTTTAATGCTTATTTACAAAAATAAATGTTAATGGAGGAATGGTGTGAAGAGGGAGGGAAGGTGAGACTGGATTAAGGTTGATGTTACAGTAGAAAGCTGAACTTTATTTTATTACTTGTCCTTTCCTTGCCAGAACTACTTCTGTTTATTGATTGACTTTTAAATTTCTGGCCACAGGAAATGTGGGGAAGGGAATAAAAGTGATAAGACCAACAGCAAATCAAAAGCATTAGAGATTTTCTTCAAATTTGAGAAATTATGCTGCTGTACCATTATTAACTAAAATGTTGGGAAATTCCCTAATTCTACAGCAGATTTCCCTGTGTTTTGTGTGGAACTGAACTTGTGTTTCCCCCCAGGAAAACAGAATGTGACATCCGCATGCGGCTGCCGTGGGTGTCCAATGAGCACTGCAAAATTGAGATAAATGAGAACAAGGAGGTGAGATGCTCATGTTTTACTGAAATATGCATTGCCTTGATGCATCTCGGCAGTCACTGAACTCTTTGTTTGATTTTTAGGCAGTCCTGACTAATTTAAGCACAGTAAACCCCACGCAGCTGAATGGGGCTTGCTTTGAGCAGCCTGTTCTCCTGAAGCACGGAGATGTGTTAACCATTATTGATCGTTCTTTCAGGTGGGTGCCAGGACCACACTTTAATTATTTGATTCTAGAGTGTAAATTAATGAAGTTTAGTTCATAAAGTCTTACAGGCCTTCATGAGAAGGCAGGATTGCTTAAAGATATCTTTTTATCACATATTACATTACGGTAAATAAAGATAGAACTGTCTAGAGAGATAATTCTGATTTTGTTTCAAGAGTTGTCAGTTTTAGGGAGAAATTGAAAGTGGTTTTAAGTTGCTAAAGCCTTTCAAATTGAGATGTGTGCATTGTTGGGAAGGGACAACTATTCCTAGGTCATTTCTCTTAATAACAGGAATTTAAGTCATCAACTATTTGACAAAAAATAGTATTTTAAAATATTTCTTTCAGGTTTGAATATCCTCTGCAATCAACTCTGAAAAAGAGGCGTTCCAGGTCTCCAAAAGATGAAACTCTGCAGGTAAATTGGTGGCTGTGGGCATTTTCTTTACCAATACATTGGTAGTAGTGATATGGCTTTTTATTTCCTTGTTCTGTTTTCTTCTTAGGGGTAGTTTTTCAGCCCTGAAGTGCCTTTCTGTCTAAAATACAAATAAACTCCTTCAGATAAATACTCTTCAAAATTTAGTAATTTTTAGTCTAAATTTTAGTCAAAAATTTGTCTGGTTTTGGTAAAAGACAATTAATAATTCATGGTGTTACTAATACAGATAGAGCTATAAATCTTCCACTGGGTCTGGTAAGAAGGGGAGATTCGAGTGTTTTTATTCTGATTTTACAGCTGCTTTGACAGCTTAGAATTTAAATGATAAAACAAGATCAACCTCTCCTCTTTAGAGTTTCAAATGTATTACTCAATGTTAACTATTGCAAAGTTCAAGGATTTAATTTGAATACTTTAATGCCTGTTTAGGGACAATGCATGGTCTCTCATAAGTAGTTTTTTTAATGTAGAATTGAAAGCTAAACTGTAAAATCTTTGTTGCTCTGCTGTAATGTTGTACAAATTTACAGGTTCTTCATGTTCAGCAGGTGGCAGGAGTGGAATTATTACACAAACAAACTTCAGGAGCTAAAAGTCTTGATGCTTCAGGTTGGTTCCTCTTCTCTGGGGACTTTGTTTGCTTTTGTCCCCTTAACTGCGTTTTTGCTTAGCTTAAGAATTCAAACAAGGTTAAAGGAGGGAAAAAAAGGCATTTTAAGACTTTTCAATCTGAGAACACCTTGCTATGTCAGCAATTACTGCATCATGCTTAGATCTCATCATGACAGATGTGAATTCACCTCTGTCATTAAAATTTAACTTGAACTTCTCTGCTGACCTACAGCTACACCTTTTTTGAGCAAATACTGCATTCTCTCATGCATTCTTCCCTAATAAAGAATTGAAACAAGTGTAATTTTGGAGGTACCTGGTAGATACTGAAATAATTGTTTACAGGAGCTGTTTCCTGTAGAACCAGAAAAATCCAGAGCTGCTAATTCTGGATGATTATAACTCATAGACTGGTTAAATGCCAGGGCTTCACCTTCTTATCCTTCTTATCTTAAATAATCCTCAGTTTCAGAGAAGGTTCTTTATTATCATTTCTGACAGATTTTTGTTCCAATGCAAAAAGCCCAGGCTGCTTCCAAGTGTTCCATTTCAGTAGGTCCTGGTTGACCATCTTGGGAGGGAAAAGAAGGAATTTTTAATCTGTATTTATGGAACTTATATGTGTAGTTCTACCATTTTGAAGTAACTCTGCGTCTGTATTTTTGTTTTGTTTTGCTTACTGTGTAGATAATGCTGAGTGTGAAGAGAAAAATGCCAATGAAAATAAACGAACTCCAGAGGAAAATCTTCCTGAAGCTTTCCCTGTCAAACTCCGAACACCCAAATCTTCACGGAGACTACATCATGTTCTTAAAAAGCAAAATGAAGTGTCCCCCTTTAGTAAACTCTATGAAAACCTGAAGAATGAGCTGAAAGTGGAAAAACCTCTGCACAGGGGAAGTGCCTCTCAACAAGCTGCAAAAGGAGACCCTGGGAGTGTTCTGCCAGAACCAAATGCTCCCATTTCATCCCTGAGTCATCTTTCTGATCTGGGCGGCCTGACTAAAGGAAAGGAAACAGGCAGAAGGGAAGATATTGAAGAATGTACGATTGTAAGAAGAGAAGAAGGAAACAGCTCAGGATTTAATAAGCAGCTGTCAGCTGTAGGAAGAACTCCCAGAAAGAGTTTTACCAGGAGTCCTCGAACTCCCATTTCAAAGGTGGTGCCAGGAGATACCAGTCAGAGTCCTTTGCAGGATCCTAAGGAATTAGGGACACCAGGCAGATGCAAACATTCTGCTGTTACACCCAAACCCAGCAAGGAGAACCACAGGAATTCCCTGGTTTCACTGCAGCAGTGCTCCATAGAAAGGTTGGATTGTCCAGCTCAAGGGACAATATGCAGCCCCACACCGCCCACCCCCAGCGCTGCTGAAGGAGGTAAATGTGTGCTGTCCACACCAACACCCAGGAGGAAGAGTCCTCGGTCTCTGTTTGTGTCACCTCCCAAAGAAGCCAGTGGAATGAATCCTGGAAATTCAGAGACTCCAAGAACCCCACGGCGTGGGTCCTTGAAATTGAAGTCTCTTCCAGAAATCCCAGCTGGAGCTCCAGAGGAAGATTCAGTGTGCAGAATTGATAGCACACAACTGCCTTTGCCAGAAGACAAATGCTTAAAGCAAAGACGAAACAGCAAACAACAAACACCAGGAAAACCTGTCCAAGAAGTGCTGAAAGAAATCTGGGATCAGGCAAACCTGGATAACTCTGCCTCTCTCTCTAATTCCAAGAGTCCCAGAAGAAACAGCAGGCAAAGTAAAAATTTCTTGGACAAAAGTGTCCATTCAGAGGCACCAGCTTCAGAAGGGATAATGGCATCTCCTGCTGCTCAGACACCTGGCTCTGGAAGGAAAAGGGGGAGGCCAAGGACCTCTGGAGTGCTGACTGAAACAGCACTGGAGACAAACGCTGGTCAGGAACATCATGATTCAAGCAGAAAAGCCAGTGGAACTCCAGCAGAGCTGGGCGTGGAGGGGTATCACCAAAACCAGGATTTGGAAGATGCCAGTGCTGCAACACCTCGGAGACCATCAGCCAAGAGAAGGTCTGGAAGTGCTGCTGAGCTCAAAGTCACTGAGCCTGGCTCAGAAACTAAAACTCCTGGCCTCTTGAATGGAGAAGATTCAGGTAAATACATTGGATCCCCTGCCTTGTTTTTGATATTAGAGAAATGCTGTAACACTTTCCTAAAAATTCTTCCACTGGGATAAAATGCAGAACCAGTTGCTGACACTAATTGTAAAATATTTATCATGGAGTTACATTTGACCATAACAATACACAATATGTATAAATTGTCCTGGATTGAATCTGTTTCTCTTTAAGGTAAGTTTCTTTGGGTTTGTTTCCAACTTTGAAATGCAGAAGGAAGGCTTAAAATGCTGCCTTGGTTTCTTAGATAATGTAAAAATATTTTTAATTGTTCTTTTCAGGCAAGACAGAAAGAATCCCTCAGAAGAGGAGGAGTGGTGAGATGCTCCCTCAAACTTTGGGAAAAAGAAAAAGAGTGTCTTTTGGTGGTCATCTGAGTCCAGAACTCTTTGATAAAAGTTTGCCTCCCAACTCTCCCTTGAAAAGAGGAGCTCTCCCTGCCAGGCAGAGTTTACCCTACGGAAACTCTCCTCGGGCTGTGCTCAAAAAGGCTCAGGGGTTGAAGCACTTGGTAGATCAGGTAAATGTTACGAGCAATCAAGTTGCTGAGTCCATTACTGTGATCAGAATTTATAAATTCTATTATATGTATTTATTCTATTATTTATTAATTCAAAATGAGTAGTAAATCTTGTGTGATGCATGCTGGTGTCACTCATGAGTGATTTGGGATGCTCAAAGAATCAACAGCAAAGGCATCAGCAAAACCAGGTTTATTTTAAGGTGAAAGTGCCACAAAATTCATTGGTGAGGTCACTCTGCTACTTAATGGATGGGTAAAACACACGAGGAAAAAACAGACTAAAAATTAAAAATCAATCAATCTGAATCTAAATTTGACATAAAATGATTTAATTGGTGGCTGGGGATGGATGAATGGTAAGGATGGGAAAGTGTGAGGATCAAAAGGAAGGTAAACCCTCTTGCCAAACTTAGCCCCAAACTTGATCAACAGTTTAGGAATCATTTCCTGTATCATTCCTGAAAAGAGTAAAATAATCCCGGTCTCAGGCAGGGTTCCCCTGGACAGATCACTTCATTAGAAAGAAGGAAATATCCTCCATTCACTAATGTCTATTTTTTTTTTACCAGGAAGAAAAAAGGTCACCCAAAAATTCCCCAGCCCAGCAGTCTCCAGGTGCCTCATTCCCTCCCTCAGGGAAGGCAACACCCAAAGTTCCTTCAGGCTCTCCAGCCCCTTTCAGGAAAGGGCGTTTCTCCATCTCCCAGGCCCCCACACCATTCCCAATTGCAGAGGAGAAGGATGCTGGTGCTGAAGATGTGGATCCAAAGGAGAGAAGTGGTGTCCAAGGGAAAACACCGAAATCTTGTCCTGCTGCCCAGGATGCCAAAGCCTTTGCGACAGTGACACCCACCAAGTCAAACAGAAGTGCCCAGCTGGGTTTGAAGGGCACTGCCATGAAGAGCAGAGGTGGAGCTGTGGCTGTTATCACTGCCAAGAGGAGAAGTGGTGCCTCCAGTGCCAATTTATTAGGTTGGTTTCAACAGATAATTTTTAATATTCACTTTCACGCTTTAAAATACAGGAACCAAACTGGAGAAGGCCTTTTTGTTATGCACCAAATAATTGGTGAATCTTCTGAAGTCTGCTGGGCTTCTTGGAAGTGCAAAGTGTTGCATTTTCTCATTCATAAAGCAGGTTTATTAAAGCATCTATAAACTCATTTAAACACAAATCTTAAAGTTCAGACATTGAAAAAAGGTAAAATTAGCATTCTCTTTGCAAGTTTAGAGTCATGATCTTTAATATCTGTCAAGTTCAAGTAGTCTTAAACCAAGCCATGTTTATCACATCCATTTTGTTTTCCAAAATGTAACATTTTATAGCAAGGCAGCTTCACTTCGTGCCTTATTTTTATACAAGGCTCACAACCTTTATCTGGGAACTGGACTGAGTTTAACAACTCACAGTGGTACATAATGGATAGAAATAAAAAATAAGATCATAACTGGGTGTTACTTTCAAATCTTCAGAATTCTCGGTGTTGAGCACTGATTTGAAATAGTTTTGACAGCATTGGAAACTGTAATAGGGGAGCTCTGGTTCTCTGAGTTTTGAATTTTGAATAAACTTTTAGGTAGGGTGTATTTGTCACCTGTTTTCATCAGTGAAATCAGTTTGACAAAGTCAAATTTACCATTCACCCAGGAATTTTTATTGCTTTTTATTATTCTGTTCGTTTTAATGGCAGCAGAGCTGTTGACAAATATTGATGGCACTCCATTTCTCACCACCTCTTTGTAATGTGCTTTTTAATATCACTGCATCAGTTCCTTCAGTAACATGAAAAGAACATCACAGCTCTTAAAATTTCAGATCCAAAATAAAACTCTGTTTCCAGTGCTTTTCCAGAGCAACTGGGTCAGAGTTCAGTTGTAGGATCTGAGCTGTGTTTGACCCTGTGTGAAGCTCATTGTTTTGGTGTGGAAAGCCACACTGGGTACTTGTACTCTTCTTAAATTTAAGGTGAAACTGGGTTTTCGAATTGAAAATATTTCAGAGAACACTTTAGGTGCTGTCAGATAATAACAAACACTTTCCTCTGGCAGACTGCAGAAAATGTATGGGAACCATAAGGAAATAAAATTGCCGACTTCCATTTACACAGCTGAGAGTTGAAGTGGTTTTTTCTCATTTGCTTCTAGTTGCAAAATCTTGGGCCGAAGTGGTAAAATTGGGAGTTGCAAGACCACAGTCAAAGGTTGCTAAAAAAAGTGTCCGTAAAGGAAGACCCCTGAAGAGGATAAACCACCCACCAAAGGTATCCTTTTTTGTCTTTCTTTGTTTTATTTTCTTGCATGACCACCAAACAGCTTGGGTGCATTTTGATAGAGAAGCTGGAAGCTCCTGTTGTGGTATAAAATGGGGGTTGATGTCTCTCACAGCATGTGGGAAATGGAGATTTGTACAAAAGGAATCATGAAATTTTTAAGGTTGGAAAAGACCTCCAATATCATGGAGTCCAACCTCTGATCATAGAAATCAGGCAGGACCTGCCTTTCCTTTCCTAATCTCAGGCTGGCTGGGCCTTCCAACCCTTCTTAGCACTGGACATCCTCCAGTCATCTGGAACCTCCCAGTGAACCAGGACTAGTGATAAATGGTGGAAGGAGCTTGGCCACCTCTTCCAGCAAGAAGAATCTTGGCTTAATAACTCTTTATTTTCTTTTTCCTTTACCTCTGCAGACTCCAGAGAAGAAAATAAAAGATCACTTCAGCACGGGTCATGCAGAGTCACCTGCTACTATAGTTGTAGGTAGAGCTTATTCCACCACAATCAGATCTGCTGGACACATCCCTAAAGTGGTAAAAAATCCCATGCTGAAGCTCAACATGGATATGGATGAAAGCTTCACAGGTGAGATCTTAAAGTCTGCTCACTCTGCCAGCTGTGCAGTTCTTTTGTCAAAACATGTGCTCATTTCTCCAAATACAATTTCTAGGAATGCCTGAAATGTTTCAAACTCCGAAAAATCAGGATGGAAGAACATTATCTTTGGCTGCTGCTCAGAGTGCTGAGTTCACACCACTGTGTGCTGCAGGGGACATTTCTGACTTGCACACTCCTGAGGAATCTGGTAGGTTTAAAAAAAGGAATGTTTAGGTATATTTTGGGTTAGCAGCAATCTCAGCCTAGGCAGACTTAACTGAGGTGAAGCAGCCAGTAACCCATGAAAGGAACCATTGAAATTTATGAGGTATTAGAAGAAAATGTTGTAGTTAACTTCTGAGTAGGATAATTTATCATTCATTTTATTTGGTGTGAAACTTCAAACTGTTGAAGTGTTGTTTCAGACATGGCAGCAAACCCATGCACGTGTTTGGATTTTGGTTTCTAGAAGATTGTATTTGAGTAGATTTTTGATTCTACAGGATTTTCTGCTTAATTTATTTTCCAAATGACATAAATCTACTGCTTATTTCAGGAGAGATGATGGTGTCACCATTAAATAATTCAGATGCTTCAGAACAGAAGCAAGAGAGTTCAGGCATATTCCACTTTCTGAGAGAGGAGTCATCTCCATCCATGTTTGATGAAATAGCCACAAAAACTCCTGAAAAAAGAAAAGCTATGCATGAAGATGATGTGGATAGTTTTGCAGTAATTCCAGAAAAACCACCATCTCTGGTGAAATCAGGAAGTAAAAGGAGGACTCCAAAGCAGGAGTTGGAGCCAGTTGAGGTCATGTCAGGCAAAAGGAAGATTTTAAGGACCCCCGTGCAAAGGTCAGAACCGGGAGAGGTTTTGTCAGGTATCAAGAGGCTCATGAAGACCCCAAAGCAGAAGACAAAGCCTGTAGAGGCTTTGTCAGGTATCAAGAGGCTCATGAAGACCCCAAAGCAGAAGACAAAGCCTGTAGAGGCTTTGTCAGGTATCAAGAGGCTCATGAAGACCCCAAAGCAGAAGACAAAGCCTGTAGAGGCTTTGTCAGGCATCAGACAGCTCTTGAAGACCCCAGATCAGAAATTGGAGCCTGTAGAGGCTTTGTCAGGCATCAG